>NC_066874.1:33170104-33302604 GCF_022985175.1 Labeo rohita | reverse complement strand
TCTTCCATTTTAAAGGCTGATATTTAAATCTAAATAGTGTTGGTTTAAAGCCAAGACAACGTGACTTTATTTATTTATTTATTTAAGACATCTCAGTATAATGATAGATAGCACAATGGCTTTTTTTACATTTTTTACACGTATATTTAATTAATTTGATAATTCTGCAATAATTAAATTAATTGTTTATGATTTAGATAGTATTATTTAAATAAAGGTATCTGCTAAGCCAGTTAAATTAATGTATAAAATAATAGACATGCAACATTTTTATAAAATCCATTTTTCATTGTAATTTTGAAATAAGTAATTAAGCCTTCAATTATAATCAGTTTTTTTTTCAGAAGTGCATTTTTTGTTTGTGCATTTCACAGATTCTGGACAATACTTTATTGCAATACTCCAAATGTGATTGTCAAGTGCTTTAGCATGAAGGCGTTTCAGTCTTTTGAAGGGGTTGTTCAAGTAGACTAGAATGTCTCAAAGCCCCTTCAGGCGTCACATCCTGGCGCTTTTAAAGCCGTCTCAACTTCTGCAAGCTCTCTGAGTCACTCAATTCACAATATTTCTGAATATAATAGTCTCAAATTATCAGATCATTGACAGCTCAATCACTAAAGGATCATAAAGCCATCATAAATGGCATTATGAACATTCACTCAGATTAATGCTGCAATTTTCCATATGCTGCTCTTTTTATTGCTGTTATAATACTAAAAAGATCTTTTCAATTTCTGCAGAAAATCTGGGTGGTGTTTGATTGTGCAAAAGTCAGTAATGTGGGTGGTTACCAGGGAGGTTGCTATACAGTTGCTAAGCCCACTAGGCACACATATATCTTTAAGACGTCTGTTGAGGAACACGTCATTTGAACAGCATTGCATTGCTGTGCGTGTAAAAACTGATCGGGTTTGCTGTGCAGTTGCTAGGGCATACTAGATGGTTGCTAGGGTTGTTTGGGTGGTTATTTGCAAACTTAAGTCAAAAGAGAATATTATTTTAGTATTTATTTTGTGGGACTATTTTAGTCCCCAACTAATACTTACTATTTTTTTTTTTCTTTTTATTTTATGTAATCATTATCTGTATTTAAAAAGCGTATGTTTTCCTTTATTGGTCTTTAATTAACCTTGTATCTTGATAAAATAACTTTTAATGTAAGCAAAATATGAATTAGTTTATTTTATTTTATTTTATTTTATTTTATTTTATTTTATTTTATTTTATTTTATTTTATTTTATTTTATTTTATTTTATTTTATTTTATTTCAGTTACTTTTAAATTTACTTTTTAGTAAACTGATGCCTAAAACTGATGCCCAACTGATGCCTAAAATATTTTATTTTGTTTTAAATGTTAGTTTAATTTAGCATAGTTCAGTTTTCAAAAGGTATTTATTTTTAGGGCACAACTGATGCCTAAAATATTTTATTTTATTTTATTTTATTTTATTTTATTTTATTTTATTTTATTTTATTTTATTTTATTTTATTTTATTTTATTTTATTTTATTTTATTTTATTTTATTATTTCAGTTACTTTAAAATTTGCTTTTATTATTTTAGGCCCAACTGATGCCTAAAATATTTTATTTTATTTTAATCAGTTTATTTTAGTTTAGGCCCACAACTGATGCTCTAAACATTTATTTTATTTTATTTTATTTTATTTTATTTTATTTTATTTTATTTTATTTTATTTTATTTTATTTTATTTTATTTTATTTTATTTTTATCTACAGTGCTAGGGTTGTTTTAGGTGGTTCAAATCAAAAGAGTCGATTTAGGGCTCTCGATGATATTCTGGTCTGCAGAAATGTCTCAAGTCTGTTTATCAAAACTAGTTTCAGTGTTTTTCACCAGTATAATAATAGTGCTGTTTTTAGTTCCTTAGCAGTGTTATTTTGCATCGAAACTGAAAGCTTAAGAGTAATGCATTCACTTGCGTCTGCAGAAAACATATTTCTCAGAATCCGTCAGCCTTATGCATGAACTATAAACAGACAACCTACCATTAGATAGAGTTCACTTCACACTCAGCATGGTGTTTTATTCACAAGTGCATTGCAGCCTATGCATCCAAAAACATAAAGCTGTAAATGTGAAGTAGTGCATTAAATATGTGTGTTTAATACAGTATGCGTTTAATGCACTTAATGGAATGGATGAGTACGGCTGGTGAATCCTATTAACAGACACCAGTTTCATAACATTCCCACTTAACCTGTTTCTTCGGAGTAATGGCTATTTCTGTGCCGGGAGAGACCGCAGGGTCACAGCCCGTCAACACATCTCCCCCGTCGCCTGAGGGAAATCAAGCGCCCGTTTCATTTATCTGTCTTTAACCTCCATCCACAGAGATCAGTCAGTCTGTTACTTATTTTTGCTCTTGTTCTCACACATCACGTTTCTTCACAGTCGCACTTAAGCTTATTCAACATGCCATTTGTCAAGATGGCTGCTTGAATGTCTGTTATTGTACGAGATAATATGTGATTCCACTGGCTAAAACAACTAATTTTTGGCTTGTGTTTGAACCAAAGGTTGCTAACTATAACCAACTAAAATTGGCTGCTAGATGCAGTTATAGTACCATTGTGTGGCTAAAAAGCATATTTCTCTTTTAATTGTCATAAAATAACTTTGTATTCTTTTACGCAAGCAACATATGAATTGCTTATTCACAACTAAAATATTTTATTATTTTAATGTATTTTATTAATTAATATTTTACTACACTTCCATCACAGTGTACAAAACCTCAGCCACATTAGCGTCTTATATTGCACAGAGAAAAATCAATTTGCTAGCAGGACAATATCCCGTATTTTTATTGCTGCTTCTTTCTTTCTGTCTCTTAGCTTTTGAATGGAAGGCGTCTAAGAGAAAGCTATTGAGCGTAATAGACTTTTCTTTAGCCTTACTCGTCTTCTCTGAGGCCAGTGACTCCGGCTGCGTGTTTTCTATCACAAAGCGGAGCTGATGGCGGCCTCTTATCAGCGAGCCCACAAGGCGCGAGCGCTTTCTGAGACATAAGCTGTGCGAGTGCTTGTGTAAACCGAACCCACAGCTACATTTCACACACACACGCACACAAATGCCCTCAGAGGCCAGAGACTGATAGGCCAGCAACACTTAGCTGCTAAACGCCAGGCATTGACCCTTAGAGTGAAGAAAAATTCCTTTTTTCCAGTGCAAAAAATATTTGGGGCACCAAGTTTTACACCTAAACAAATGGAAAAGACATAATTGATCAAATTATTTTTATTTTTTTATTTTACTTTTTGCATGCATATATGCTGGTCAAAAGAAAGGTTAGTTATTCATTTAAAAAAACTTTTTCCCAGTGGGAAAAACTACATGGTGCACCAGGTTTTACACTTAAATAAATAGCATTATTTAATAAAATTATTCGTTTTTGTTTATTTTAGTTTTTGCATGTATACAAGCTGGTCAAAAAAAAGAAAAAATCGTTATGCATTTAAAAAAATATTTTTTACAATGCACCAAAACTACTGATACTTTTTTCCCTTTGTATTTTATGTAATTACTATCTGTATTTAAAAAGCATATTTTTTCCTTTATTGGTCAATAATTAACCTTGTATCTTGATGAAATAACCTTTTATGTAAGCAGCATATAAATTGGTTTATTTCTCCCTGTTTGTTGTCTTTAAAATCATTATATGGCATATGGATATATTATTATTATTTATTAAGTACCAGTGTTCAGGTGCCAGTGGGTATTTTAGGCACCACATTTTATTTTATTTTATTTTATTTTATTTTATTTTATTTTATTTTATTTTATTTTTCATTTTAAATTTTTTTTAAATGTTATTAATTTAAAAAATATTTTTTTCCAATGGACAAAAACAACTTGGTGCATCAACTTCTACACCCAAACAATTGGAATAGACATTATTAACAAAAAATATTAGTTTTGTTATTTAAGTTTGGCATGCATATAAGCTGGTCCCAATAAAAAATAGTTAATGTTTTAACAATATCTAAATAAAATAGACATATATTATTATTCAGTTATTTTATTTTTATTATTATTATTATTATTGTTGTTTGTTTATTTGTTTATTTTAGCATGCATATATGCTGGTCCAAAAAATATATATATTTATTTAAAAATACCTTTTTTTCTGTATAAAGATAAAATAAAATAAATAAATAAAAAAGAAAAGAAAAGCACCGAAACAAATCCAAAAGACATGACATGAGAAAATTATTATTTATATTTTTGGTTTATTTTAGTTTTTGAAAGCATGTAGGCTGGTTCATTTAAAAAAAAGTTTGTTTGTTTGTTTGTTTTTAGCTTGATTTTAAACTAATGATGCTTTTTCCGATTTAGTTTAGTTTATTAGTTAATTAGATTGGTTCCCTGTGAAGGGATGTAACTAAGTTTCCATTTCAGCTAATGTAGCGTTGTGATGATGCAGTAATGTGTCGTAATGTGTGTGTGTTCAGCAGCACATCCGTGTTCAGTGGAGCGCTGTAGCATGGCATGTAAGCGTAAAGCGCCAATATCTCTCTTCCAGCCATTCCTTCTTCACAGTATTATTCATTGATGCGCGATCTGTTGTTTCCTCCGGCTATTTATAAACTAACACACAGCCTCAGAAGCACAGATCTCCAGAGTACATCACCCACCTTGTACCACATCCCCAAAAATGGGTTAGCAGCCTGTACACACTTTCCTACAGATTTAGAGACTTTTTGTGTGTTGTTGTCCTCATTTTGTCTTGTTCTTACTCTGTGTTTTCATGTCTTCACCGGCCTGCTTTTGTCTGAAACTCTCACGCTGTCCTGCTCTTCAGCCCTTCAGTTTTTAAAGGTCAGAGGTCATTCCTGTTATGCAAAATCTTTTGAACTCTGTAACGTGTTTTTTTGTTTTGTTTTGTTTTTAAAGACAAAAGAAAATGCTTGTATGGTAATATTTTCCTAAAAGTAACCAGAAAGTTAACAGAATGTAAAAATTATTTATTTATTTATTTAAAGAAAAAAAGAAAAAAAAAAAAAAAATATATATATATATATATATATATATATAAAATATATATAAATATATATATATAAATATATATAATATAATATAATATTTTTATTAGAATTATTATTATTATATTAGCCTGTTATTTATTTTAACAGGGTGGAATATTTTAGAGGGAGACTCAAAATGTTCAAATGTTCAACTCAAATGTTATATAAATATCTACATGTAAAATTTAAATTAAATTAAATGTAAAAAATAAATAAATAAAATGGTGTAAGATGCCAAAACATTTTGTGATGATATTTGGAATTCATATTGTTTGTTCATACTTTTCATATTCATACTTTTTTTATATTTCTGAATAATCATTTGAATATTTAATTTAATAAAAAAACAAAACAAAAAAAAATCCAATCCAAAATTTATTTAATTTTTTATTTATTCATTCATTGTAGGTGTGAGCATTAAAAAAAACTGAGTAATTTTACTTTCATCTTTAAAAAAATGGTTCTACACAATATAAATGTCCCTGAGATATATTGTTGTGAGCTCCGGTATTACAGACATCATATCATGTTTTTCATTTATCATTTTATTTTTTCCCCGTCAGTTCTTCATGTTTGTTTAGGCTGCACTGAGTCATAAAACTTCAAAGGTTTTAACCAACAGCATAAAAACAAGCATATGCTTCAGTCTGAAAATATGTTTCTCAAGACTGGAAAAGTAGAAAGATGCAGCACAGCAGCCAAGGACGTCCATCTGACGCATGCATATGTAGACGAACATTTACAAAATACTGCAGACCGAATGTCAGAATGAGATTTTGGGTCCTTAAAGTTACAGTATGTTTTCATATTACATGAACTCTTTTTGCACAACATCAAGAAGATTAGATTCCTCATTATATCAGCCTTTGAAACAGTCTGATTATGACTGTAGTTATGGAGGATATACAGTTCAAGAACAAAGAAGGCATACATTTACTAGTCATGTATAGTGTCTGTGCACTGCTGGGTTGCCAGAACCTTTGAAATTAATCTTCTGCTAATTCATTTCATGCTAATTAATGCTGCAAAAGAAAATATAAATATGCTAAGCAGGCCAGTGCTGTGAAGCTCCTGCTTCATTTCAAGGCATCAAAAAACCTGTGAATTGTTTTTCATGAAAAGAACAATTCCCAATGCTTTTTTTTAACTCGGCAAGATTATGTACAATATTAGATATTTATTAACCTCTACTGTTTACTGTCTATCTTTTTGTCTTGCTTTGATATTTGTCAAACCCTGTGCAAATCTGGAGAAGCTGCAGTATGTAGCATGCAAAGCTTACTAAACTCCACTTTTGTCGCTGCTGTCTCATTAGTACCTGTTCCTCCAGCTGCACCCGTGGGTCCCGAGTTCACCCAGTGCAGTCAGGCAAGACTGAAGGGTCATGGGACGATACTGAGACAACAGTCATATCATAACACATGAGGACTGCTGCTGACCTCGTCCTGGCTACTCGCTGGTAAATTAGTTTAGATTAATGTGCTTTTAATTAAAGTTTGTTCTTAGCCTCATTTGCGCAGCAGTTTGACCCGAGCAGATGCTCATGCCGGCAGTCACATGTTCTGCTCTCTGCACATGCAAACCCAATTTCCCTCAGATACGCATGTTAGACTTTGATGGGTGATCAGTACTGTTACTTATTTCTTGCACCATGTGTGTGAATTTGTGTGTGTATATAAAGAAGGAATTATTTGAATTAGAATATTTAATGAAACTTTAAAAAAGAGCAAAAATGCAATAGAATCATATAATATATAATAAAATATTTAGTATGATCTTCTATTCTTTTATATATTTTAATAAGTACAGGTCAGAGTAAGTATATTGTTTCACTTTTACATTAATATATCTCTTATGCTGAATAAATTTTTTAACAGTTTTTTCTCAAAAGTTAGTTAAAATATAGAAGTTTTACTTGCACTTTACTTGCATTTAATATGCTTTGTGTGTATATAAAATAATATATATATATATTACAGAAAATATGAACAGGAAATGGTTTGTTTTAACAACTTTATTTTATTTACTTTTTTTTTAATGTCTTCACATTCAGTATACAGCACAAAATATAAACATGAAATGTTTTTTTAATAACTTTATTTTATTTTATTTTACATTTTTTATTTATTTATTTATTTATTTATTTATTTTTATTCTGTATACAGCCTATAATAGAAACAGAAAAGGGTTTAATAACAGTTGGTATTCAAATTTTGGTATTAATTTTCTTTTCTTTTTCTTTTATTATTTCTGTTTTAATAAATAAAATAACTATTTTATTTTATTTTGTTTTATATAAATTAGCTTTTTTAAAATTTTATTTTAAATATGTTTTTAAAAACACGTCTTTTGCTGTTATGCAGTGTCTTGAATTGTTTTTTGAGCATCCCACTGTGAACATTGCATTGTTTCATACTGCACAGCCTCCAATAGACTCTGATCTTTTGAGAAACATAATCATTTTGATTATGTTTAGATGTTCAGGATTCAGAGATGTTGTTCACAGTCGCTGTGCTTGCCAGGATGCATCATCCCATAAATCCCCAGGATCCCTTGTCTTACTCAGTCAATTTTCACTCTGTGGTCCTGTCTTGACGGAGTCCGGTGGGTTTTGATTGAGCTGATTTGTCGTGACACGGGTTTGTGATGTTCCTGACATGTTCAAACATGTAGACGTCTGCTCTAATACATTGCAGCCATCGCACGATCCTGTATTTGTCTGCTCTCGATGGCTGAAGTAATGAACAATATCATTCAGTGTGCATAAATGTCACCGTCTAATTACAGTTTTATAAATTAAATTATACTGAAATGCATTTTCTTCGCTCTGAGCAATGAAAGCATTACTGTAACCGCTGTCCTGTCCCAGGTGTGCAGCGTTCAAGTCGCTGCATTACAAAATCTCCAGAATGCGAAGGAAACAATAACAGATGTGACAGCAAATAAAAAATGGGTAGGAATTTAAAATGTAGCTGGTAGATGCCAAAATATGTTGTGGAATTACAGCACGATTTGTTGGTTAAAAGGTACGAAATAAGATACTAAACAAGCTTTTTAAAAGATGAGAGATTTGTTCATATAAAGTTCTCTCACTAAAAAGCTCCTTGATAAAATGACAAATCAAATAAACCGTAGGATGGAATTAAAAGAGTTTGGTTCGATAGTCCTCAGGTCAATTTCAGCATTTTTTGTTTACCCTTTTATTGATTCCTCCGTGTGACCGCAAATCCTTTGATATTTTCAGTGTTTTTATTGAGTTTGTTCATTGTACTGCAGGGTCGTTTTAGACCGATGGTCAGTTTGATTTGTGACTTAACCTTTACAGATATCAGTGATTGCAAATTGAAAGTCCAATGAAATATAACTCGTTTTGTACCTGGATTACATGATTATTTCTGTCTCAGCCAATTGACCCTATTGTCAGTGTGCCTTTCTGCAAACTTATTCTTAGTTTTTTGTACATCCGCTTTTTTTTTTTTTTGGACATCAAACTACTGTAGCTGGTCGTTTTAAATGAGGGCAAGAAAATCTTCGTTTTTAAGTGACCAGAAAGAACTGCAATTCTGCTTTATGCTACTTGTGTAGTGTCATTTTTTATTTTTATTTTTTAAAGGAATAGTTCATCCAAAAATGAAAATTTGCTAAAAATGTACTGAGATTTAGATGAGTTTGTTTTTTCATCAGAACAGATTTGGAGAAATGTAGCATTACGTCACTTGCTCACCAACAGATCCTCTGCGGCGAATGGGTGCCGTCAGAATGAGAGTCCAAACAGCTGATAAAAACAAAAATCCATAAGTAATCCACAACACTCCAGTCCATCAATTAACGTCTTGTGTAGCAAAAATCTGCATGTTTGTAAGAAACAGCTTTAAACCCTTGCTTTTGGACAAAATATGAGTCTGTACTCCATAATAACACTTCCTCCAGTGAAAAAGTCCATCTCCTGTTGTCTCTCACATCAAAATCCACCCACATATTTGTTTAGAACTGTTTTGGACTGTTTTGGCTTGTAAACGGCGCTTGATCTGTGCAGATTTCTTTTCTGATTCAGACAAGATGACTTTTTCACTGGTGGAAGCGTTATTACGGATTATGAACTCGTAGAGTTTAAAAACATGTTAGTGATGGATTTGTTTCTTACAAACATGCAGCTTTTGGCTTCATAAGATGTTAACTGATGGACTGGAGTGGTGTGGATTACTTGTGGATTATTGTTTTTATCTCTCATTCTGACGGCACCCATTCACTGCAGAGGATCCGTTGGAGATCAAGTGACTACTTGGAGTTTTACAGTTCAGCACATTTTTCACGCACAGGTATCTGTCACTGATTTGTGTGTATGTTTTATGAGGTGACTCATCATTTCAGAAGCTTTTTAAGGGTATCAAACCTCCCGCTTCCAGTGACACTGTTTTTGTTGAAGCAATCTCTGTTCCCACTGAGTTTCTGCCATGTTAATAGTGTCTCCCTGCCAGTCGTCTGATGTTGCTGAACTCGTTGCTGTTCTGTGTTATTGTGAAATACAGCGGGTTGTTTTGCCGTAGCGCTGGACATTTAAACTGGTTGTGAAAACCCTTTACTCTGCTGCACTAAAAACCACTTGAGTATGTCGCAGTTAATAAGAAAGGTCAATGTAGCATAGAATTACATCTGATGGGCAGCGGTAATGACTTTGCCTTTTATAGCGCTCCGTGCGCTAAATGAATACATATATGTCTAGGACAGATGGGGATTGCTTTAGTGTCTGTGTTCAGACATTACATGGAAATAGTTAATCACAAATACAATAGTGCTTAAAAATGCGTTTACAATTGGGGAAAAAAATTTCCTCAAAAGTTTCCCCCTATTTTTTCCCCAAAAGTTATTTATTGTATACATACTTTTAGCATTATGTCATACAGTAATATACTGTAAGTCTTTTCTTTTGGTAGCCTAAAGGAATAGTTTATTCCTTTCCTGCTGTTATTTTATGCATTTATTTGTATACCTATTTTTATATATTTATTTATAGTATTTATATACTTAATAATAGCTTAGTTTTTGTTTTTATATTTTAGGTTTTCATTTGAATTTTTGTTCATTTTCAGTTGTAGTAATTTTAAGTACTTTTATAATTTTTAGATTTTCACAAAAATATATTTTTATTTAGGTTAATTGTTTAATTTTCTGTTTTAGTTTTATCGATTTTAGTACTTCAGCGTAAATATTTTACATTTTTGCTTACTTTTTGTTGTTTTTTATCTAATGTTTCTATTTTATTTCATGATTTTTAGTAGTGTTAGTTTTAGAAATAAAATAAATAGAATAATAGAATAGAATAATAGAAATTGCATTAGAAATAATGCATTATATACATTTTATGCTATTTATTTGATGTGTATTTGGGTATGTGTGTGCGCATATATTTAATATTAATTGTACAAAATTTATTTTATTTTTTAAATTTCTTTCGTTATAAATTCATATTTTTTTCAAAATTCATATACACTCTTAAAAATAAAGTTGCTTTAAGAGGCTTTTTACAGTGATGCCATTGAAGAACCATTCAGTCAAAGGTTCTTTAAAGAACCATCTCTTTCTCACCTTTTTATAATCTGAAGAACCTTCTTTCGCCACAAAAAAACTTTTGTAAATCAGAAGGGTTCTTCAGATGTTAAAGATTCTTTATGGAACCATTTAGATGTAAAAGCTTCTTCTATGGCATCATGAAGCACCATTATTTTTAAGAATTTAGGAATGGTATGTACATGCTACCTCATGGTTTCTAAGTGAATATGGTACCATGGTACTTCTGTTTGCAGAAAAAATTTTTGGTACTTTTATGTAAGTGTAATTAGTTTTACTCAGACTGTCATTTTGCTACTATAATTCAAATAGGCGCCTTGTTAGACAATTGACTACGGGGTCTTAATTTGTCACATTTTAGCCCTTGATCAAAGCCAAAATCTTCCTTTTTTTCTGCCAATAATCTCCACCAAGCTCGATACTAATCGCTTGCACTGCTGTGCAATTTATTTGCTGTCAAACTGTGACTTTTAGTCACAAAAAAACTCCGCTGTCATAATATTTGCTCTTCTTGCGTCTGATCCGGTGCACGTACACACAGTCTGTGAGCGGCTCGTTGCTGCCCCATATATCCACATCTGCGTTTGGGAGACACAGATATTTGCCCTCCTTTCCAGCACCTTGAGGGAAAAGGCTTCACAATGCTTGGTACGGCTCCAATTTAATAGCCAAACACAGTAATTGTACAAATAGCTGATTGCAATGCGTCCTAATGCATAGGGAGACTGGATAAGAAGCGTTCAAGAGATGTTTAGTGTAATTAGCAAATAACATGTTTGGATGAGCGAGAGAGGAGTCATAACCCGATGCAAGCGAACACCCTACAGCTGCTCGCTTTGGGCTTCTGGATGCATTCGCTGTGCGATTTGTTTGCGTGTGCGAGTAAAGACAGGTCAAAATGCCTGCATCCGACAGGTTAGGCTGCTTGTCTGAACAGGAGCCGCATTTGTATGGATATCTGAGTGGTTATAATGACTACACGTCCCCCTGAGCTCAACCAGGGCCAAAAATGGCCTTTATTACCGCTCTACATGCAAATGCCATATGCAAATACAGGTTCATTAGATGATCTCCGGATCCTCCGCTGACAATTCAGTTTTTTTTCTCCCAGAGTATCGCTTTCCTTGCCCTCTTTTCTGTAGTGGGAAAAAGTGGGTCAACTCATGGCGTTGTCTATTTCCAGCCTGTGAAAACTCACACAAATAGAAACCAATAACAATCAACAGATATAGACAGCACTGACATTTCAGTGCTTGTATGTGTGGTTGGAAATGAGTAATTAAATGGCAATTTCTTGCTGTTGTTTTATTTCTCTAAATAACTATATATATATATATATATATATATACATATATTTAGAGAAATAAAAAAAAAAAAATTTTCAAATGTGATACTATGAATAAAGTTATACTTCAAATAAATTATATAATACTTAGTAATTAAACATTAAAAGTAAAATTATATATACACACATATATATATATATATATATATATATATAATGTATCATTTAAAATGTGTTCACTGTATTATGTACGTGTGTGTATATAGTATATGTCCATACGTTTAATATAATAAATATAAAATAAATATATTTATTGACAATAAATTTACATATACATATAAAGAATTAATATATAAATATTTTGTAATATTTTTTAAATGTTTACTATTTTATTTAGTACTATATATATAGTAATACTATATATATATAGTTAATTGCATCCAAAATATTTTTTTTTGTTTACATAATACATGTATGTGTACTGTGAATATTTATTATGTATATATAACTACACACACATACAGTATATATTTTGAAAATATTTACATGGATATACATTTACATATATATATATATATATATATATATATATATATATATAGTCTTATATTTTATGTGATATACACATATTTTTTAAAATATCAACATAACTTATTTTTCTTAAATATATACATGCATGTGTTTGTACTTACATATACATAATAAATATACACAGTATACCCATATATTATGTAAACAAAAGCTTATATATATGGTTAAAATATATTAGTGCACTATATTTCTTTTTTAGAATTTACTGTTTAGAATTTATTATTGTTGTTGTTATATATTTTGTCTATGTAGCTAAATACTCATAATTTAGAAACTGTTGCTAAAAAAAACCTGGCTAAATGTAATTTAATAATATTTAAAATAATAAATAAATTAAGCATTTGAGATGCACGTTACAGATGAAATGTTTGTTGAAGCCTTTTCATGTTGATTTTAGAGGCAAAGCATGTCTTTTTATGCTAAAAATACTTTCTCTTCTCCTGTTTTGTTTTGTAGGCTTTCTGAAGTGTTTGTCTCTGAACAATTGTAGTCATGGAGTTTGTAAAACCTGCTTGGAATTAATCGTTATTTTATCATTCAATTTAGTGCGGCTAATGGAGCATAAATTACGTTAAACTAAACAAATGTTCAGTTTGTCTTGTTACGGATTGTGTATTTAATCCTTATTTTTAATCGACTGCTCAGATGTCAGCACTGTTTTCCTGAACTGTCAAGACGAATCGGATTCTTGTTGCATCCGGGTTCTCAATGCTGCCTTTATCAACTCTCATCCCAAAGGCTTTTTTTCCAACAGAAAACCCCCGCAATAGTTCTGTCAGGTTCACCTTTAAACTCAGCACGCATTTCCTATCTGCACTGCCAGGTCTGGAAGAAGCTTTTCTTCAGCGCTGATGGCTGTTTGTTGTTCGCCGTGAGATGAAGAGGAAGATGGAGATTGGATTCCCCTTGATTTTGATCGCGTGGATCAAGCATGCTTAATAGGTACACAGAGCAGCGTCGGCCGTGTCGTAGCACTCCATCTGGACTTTGATCTCTTTGAGAGGCCGAGGCCTGAAGAAAGGATCCGGCGCTCGTTTGATGATTCTGCGCTCTGGACCGCTTTGCCTGGGAAGAGATTGTTTGAACTTGGAGCAGCTGTGTTTGCTGTCAGCGCCTCCAGGTACTCTCATGCTCCTTTGCATCTTGCAACGTAAAGTAATTCTCACGGGCAGCTCGAGTTGCTCTGAGAAAGACACGTTTATGGAGCTGCAGAATTCATGCCATTATCCACGGATGCATTAAATTTGCAGGACGCTTTTCAGTGAGCCTCAAAGATGAGGTAGACGTAATAAAACAGTTCTTACCATGTACAAAGCACTTGCACACGCTTATTCGATTTGCTTGTAGGCAGTACATGAACATATGTACTGTATACAGTATATGCCCATATATGTGTGAAGAGTTATAGACAGAATTTTCAAAAATCATGTTTCTTCATTGTGCTTTCCAATTAATCTTAGTCAAGCTGCAGTTGGGTTAGTTTGATATAAACCAAAATACAGCTAACTAACACAGTAAAACACAATAAAAACATGATAACAATATAAAACATAATTTTTGAAAATGTAAAAAAATACGGCATTATCTGTTTTTGCAAATAAACTCTTCATGTTTATTTAAAATAAATATAAAACAAATGTATTTATTGACAAATTTACATATACATGTAAAGACTTTTTAAAGAAATATTTTTAAATGTTTAATATGGTAATTTATAATATTTTATTTACTACTGTTACTACTATTTTATTTTACAGTTTACTACACAAATGAATTTACATGTGGATAACGTATGTAAAATATTTTTAAATGTTTAATTTTATAATTATATATTTATATTACATTTATTATCATATATATACACGTGTAATTTATAATAAATATAATTTATTTATATAAACAGTATTTTAAAATGTGTGTGTGTGACACTCTGTGTGTATATTTTGTAATATATTCTACACATTTAGAGAGAGAGAGAGAGAGAATTAAACATTTTAGAGAGAGAGAGAGAGAGAGAGAGAGAGTATTAAATAAACAATGCATGCAATAAATTATCCAAATTTGCTAGACTCTTTTTAGTACAAGGTGGAAGTAATGAAATGAAGTCCTTACCATGTACAACGCACTCGCACATGCCTGTATGAGGCTCTCCAACATTTACCAAGCATAGATCGCCAGTCCTCGGCAGCTCAAGAGTATGATTAGATTTGTTTGTGAAAGGAAAGGACAATTTCAGTGCAGTCAGTTCAGAGAAAACAATTTGCACTGCAGATGGATCTCCGTCATTCTATTAAACTCACCGATAGGTAGGCAGACAGACAGATTGATGAAAGATTGGAGTGGAATCAGCAAATTTGATGCAGTTCTCACACTGAACTTCACAGAGCACTTCGGCATCCGTATCCCAGTATCTCAGGGTGTGTGCGATTGCGTACCGAGTCCTTTTAAAGGTTAATGAAGGGGGTTTGTGCTCCGGGCACAAACATTATCTGACTTTGAGTGCTAAGCGAGTGAAGCTCAGATGAATCTAATGAAGAGGAAAGTCATTAGGAGAGCAGCTATCATGCTGCGCTCTCGCCGCTCCTCAGATGCGATAGCGGGGGCTGTGATGGACGATTGTTTGCTGCTTTATCACACTTTGTTTGTTTGATTTCCCAGGGCCGCGGCTCAAGGGTAGGTGGGCATCGACTCCCCCTCACCGCGTGTGCACGGACACGAGAGCTCACCCTCCTCTTCGGCTCTCTAATTCAATTTCCACACGACATGGCCGCCCATCGTTTCGGTATTTCGAGTGTTTGTCAGGCAGCGTGTTCATTAAGGAGCAGCCTTGAGCTCTAATATGGCCGCTTAGTCATCGACATCAGAGAATCTCAGCCTGGAAAGAATGGATCCCAGAGTCGCACCCTGAGCTTTTATTGTCAGTCGCTGGCTAATTAAGATTGGCTGCGAAGGTTGTTTCAATCACCGAGGTCTTTTTTGTCGGCATGTGCGCCAGTGTGCAGTAATGAGTGCTTTAATGAGCTTCCTGGCATTGCACCGATGCTTCATGGTTGAAGCCGGATTTAGGCCGGAAGTTATTTTTCTGCTGTTTGTGACTGGAATGGATGGGTGTTCCGGGGCATTTCGATAAGGTAACATGACCTCTGCTGTGAGTAAAGATGCAGGTCAAATTAGAGCATTGCGGTTTCGAAATGGCTGGATTTTATCAAACTGCGATTTATTGCTCTTATTATTTGACGTTTAACCAGATAGTGCCAAATATTTGATACATGATGACTTTCTAAGACCTCTGCATGATTAACATGATCAACAGTTTCCTGAAAACCTTTTTGCCTTTCTGCTTAGAAATCATTGCTGATATTGATCAAATAGTAGTAAAAATAATGTTATTTATTGGATTGAAGTAGTTTGTGCTTGCTTAATATTTCATAACAATTTTCTTTGCCAAGTATGTTAATATTTGGAAAATTGCAATTACATACTGTAAATAAATGTAAATACATTTTAGATAAATATAAAAATAAGTAAATGTAGTTTAATTTATTCATTAAAATTTTAATATGCTTACTTTTATTTTACTTTTTTGCATTAAAGCACTGTTTCCAGTAATACATAAAGCAGTAGAAATGTATATTCCTATATATAAAATAAACCAGTTGAAATACTTTAAAAAATATTACAGTACATACATGCATACATACATAAATATATAAATTACATATAAATACATATACACATACACATATAAATAAACACACGCACACGTATCAACAAATATAATTTATATTTATTTATTACTATACACACACTTTAATATTACTTTTTTTGCATTAAGCATTGTTTCTGATAATAAATAAACAAATAAAATATAAATACATATAATTAAAATAAGCTTTACCTATATATATATATATATATATATATATATATATATATATGAATAAACACACATTTATTTATTTCCACAAAGCCAGTCATAAGTAGCACAGTATATTTGTACCAATAGCCAACATTACATTGTATGGGTCAAAATTGTCTGTTTTTATTTTTATGCCAAATATCATTAGGATATTAAGTAAAGATCATGTTCCATTAAGATATTTTGTAAATTTCCTACCATTAATATATCTAAACTTAATTTTTGATTAGTAATATGCATTGCTACAAACTTCATTTGGACAACTTTAAAGGAGATTTTCTCAATATTTAGATTTTTTTTTTTTTTTTTTTTTTCAGATTTTTCAGATTTTCAAATAGATAAGTAAGGTATATAAAATTGGACCCTTATGACTGGTTCTGTGGTCCAGGGTCACATTTATACATTACATATCCATTTACTAAATTTTTTTTTTTTTTTTTTTGCATTAAAGTACTGTTTCTAAATAAATAAAGCAATTGAAGTAAATCAAGAAATTTCCAGAATTCCACTGATATTTAATGTGGCAATGATAATTAATGTGGAAAATACAGAAAAAAAAGTCTGCCGACTGTCTGTGTTTACTTACATGTAAATAAACGTGCCCACACGAGAGGTCTTGCTATCTTATTCACTGTAACGTCCTTGTGTAAGTGCTCTCTGTCTCTGAGTCAGCACCGCAGGGCAGTCAGGTGTGTAAACGGCATCATGTAACGGGCCTGTGTCACTGCTCTGTCACACCGTGTGTATGTGTGTGTCTATACCACCTCTGAGCTTCAGCTCCCAAACCAACCCAGCTGTGTGACGACGCCACCTGATCCTGCCCTGCTCTGTGTACAACAACTCTCACTACTGACCCACAATCCTCAGTGCTTGGTTAAAGCCCCTGGGGGAGACAAACTCACCTGGAACGCTGCGCTTCTCTGGCTCGCTCTGTCATATATGTCATTGGCCGTGTCGCTTTATATTGATTTCGACTGGTTAGTAGCCTAGCAGTTGCCAGCCCAGTAGTTGAATGGAATATTATATTATATAGTATTATAAATAATAATATTATATTATTAATGATGAAATATAATTAAACATCTATCTATCTATCTGTACATAAAAAAAATATAAATATTTGGAACTGCCAAGTGTTTGTGTGTGTGTATAAATTATTAAATAATTTGCACACATACGTAAAAATATATATGTCACGAGATGTGCTTCCTGTCTACAGCGGCTGTTTCTTCTCCATCCCTGCCGAGGCACTTGGTTTCTGAGCCGCCTGTGTCGTAAAGGTGCGTTCAGAAGGGCCCAGCGCTGACAGCTTTTGTAATTGAGTGCTTACAGGTCACAGACCATTTCAGACGCGCCAGAGTCTTCCTGACAGCTCTCAGCCCAAAAATAGCCCCATTCCAGCTGAGTCGCCCGAGTGGCTTGTCTTGTATGATGGCATGGAAAAAGAGGCACACGACGTTCAGAGAGCGTCTCGCAAACTTCCATCAGACGGTCTTTCAGTGTGTTTGTGTGTGTGTGTATGTGCATGTTCAACAGATGATTTTTTCACCTTATAGAGTTCTAGATTTATATGAAATGCTTGCAGAATATTAGTGTGTTTGTCATTGCTATATAGTAGTGTTGAAGATGGCTGGTGGTTGTTTTGAATTGGATTTTTCACTTTTTTAATATAAAAAATATAAATACTCACTTACGAATTTTTATGCACAAACGTAAGGTGTACTTTTATTGCTCAAAAAGATACAGTGTAAGATAAATATTTACTAATATCTGATATGATCAAGCTAAATGTGGTTCTTTCAGTGGGTCTAATTGATTCAGTAACTGATTCATAATTGATTCAGTGCCTGAGTTTTAGGCTAATTAATTTGAGACTCATTTGTTAGTCAGATTTGATTCATAAGAGGCTTTTTTTTTAAGTATGGTTTTGTTAGTATAGTTTACATTACTGGTCCGGTATTAGTCTGTATTGTGATATTTGACATATATTTTGTGTTCACAAATGTTGTTTAGAATTATGGAGATTTTAATGAGCAATAAGCTTGATATGATCATTTTAATGTAAAGTAATAGGATTGCTTTAAGATGTAGTGGCTGTTAGCAGTGTTTTGTAACATTTGTTTTTAATACTCAACCCAAACCAAAAAAATAAACAAAGCAATGGCAAATAAGCAACCATCATGAATATGGATCCATTACCTGCTGTAGAAAATGAAAAATGTTGATTACACCAGTGACTCGATTGAAATCACCTGAGATTAACAAACCAGGTGATCTTGTTACCGCTTTAGTTTCAATCTCATTCTCACTTCAGTTGCATCGGGACCCAACATATACACAAATACATGAGACATATAAGAGCGCTTCAGAATAAGAGCTGCTGAGCTTTCGAGATCCCTGTAGATGTTATAAATCATTTGTGAGCACTGAAGTGTGTGTGTGTGTGTGTGTAGTTGTGGTAATTGTAAATAATCCCCTGCGGCTGCACCGGCGGCGTCCGTTTCTCATGTAGACGCATTAATGTCTTTCAAAAGCATGTGGATTGTTTTTGTGACTTGTGGCGAAATGCCTTTTTCTTTCTCTCGTCGTCTTCCATGCCGCGCAATTCGGTCACCTAATAGATTTTGTGTAACTGCAGGCTACCTGGAATTTGCTTCTGAACTGTGCATCTGTTCTTTGGCTGGAAGATCCACATGAGAATCTGAATGGAGCGTTTGGATAAAAGACTCCAGCTTGCATCTGTGTCCCTTTCTTTTTCCCCTCTATCTCTGTTTTCCACTCTTTTTTTTCACTCTATTCTTTCCATCTCTGTTTGCTCTGAGTTTCCAGTGATGTGAGCCGCTGATCACATCGATTGTGTTTTACAAAACAAATTTGCAGGCACAGAATGCAGTTATTTAGTGACATGAATGGCTGAAAGAGGATTTTGACAAACCAACAGTAGATAAAGGATTCCTCAGGAGAGGAGTATGCATTTACCATATACACGATAAAGCATCCACTAATGAAACAAGTACTCAAACCATATCTAAATTATATCACAGAGACTTGACTGTGCAAAACCACCCGAAACACCCTTGCAACTGCATCATTCCTAAATCATTTAGAGCACCTTAGCAACACCATAGTAACATGCTTAATTTACTCTGGCGCCTTAGCAACACCATAGCAATGTGCTTAAATCACTCAGAACACCTTAGCAACACCATAACAATGTGCTTAAGTCACTCAGAGCACCTTAGCAACACCATAACAATGTGCCTAAGTCACTCAAACACCTTAGCAACACCATAGCAACATGCTTTAATCACTTAGAGTACCTTAGCAACCCCACAGAAATGTGCTTAAATCACTCAGAACATCTTAGCAACACCATAACAATGTGCTTAAGTCACTCAGAGCACCTTAGCAACACCATAACAATGTGCCTAAGTCACTCAAGTGCCTTAGCAACACCATAGCAGCATGCTTTAATCACCTAGAGTACCTTAGCAACACCATAACAACGTGCTTAAATCACTCAGAGCACCTTTGCAACACCATAACAACGTATTTGATTCTCTCAGAGCACCTTAGCAACCCCAAAGAAATGTGCTTTAATCACTTAGTGTAATTTAGCAACACCATAACAACGTGCTTAAGTCACTCAGTGCACCGTAGCAACACCATAACAATGTGCTTTAATTACTTAGAGTAACATAGCAACATGCTTAAGTCACTCAAATACCTTAGCAACAGCATAGCAACTTGCTTAAATTGTTAAGAGCACTTTAGCAACACAATGGCAACATGCTTTAATCACTCAGAGCAACTTAGCAACACCATAATAATGTGCTTAAGTCACTCAGAGCACCTTAGCAACACCATAACAACGTGCTGAAATCACTTAGAACACCTTAGCAACCCTATAGTAATGTGTTTAAATCACTCAAATACCTTAGCAACAGCATAGCAACTTGCTTAAATTGTTAAGAGCACCTTAGTAACCCTTTGGCACCATGCTTAAATCATTTAGAGCACCTTATCAACACCATAACACTGCGCTTAAGTCACTCAGAGCACCTTATTAACCACAAAGCAACATGCTTAAATCACTTAGAGCAGCTTAGCGACCCCATGGCAACATGATTAAGTCGCTCAGAGCACCTTAGCAACCACATAGTAATGTGTTTAACTCATTCAAGTACCTAAGCAACACCATAGCAACATGCTTAAATCATTTAGAGCACCTTAGCAATGCCATAACAATGTGCTTAAGTCACTCAGAGCACCTTAACAACCCCATAGCAACATGCTTAAATTTCTCAGAGCACCTTAGCAACCCCTTGGCATCATGCTTAAATCTCTCAGAGCACCTTAGCAACAGTTTTGCAGTGTAAAGCTGTTTAAATTTTAATTTTCAGTGGTTGTTTTAGAGTTTATCGTGTTGTCATGGTGACGAAGTGAAAATTTGCATGCAGAAAATTGGATGTCTAAATTGTTTTTTCCCCTCACACTAATATCATGTTATCATGCATGTTCACGTGTTGTGGCTGGTGAAACACGGAATATTTTAATTTTCGGATCAGCCCCGTTCACCTCCACTGCAGATGCCAGACTGTTGATTGTAGCCATTGTTTGGTGTTATAACATCAACCTTATACCATAAGTGTTGTCGACTGAGCTGAATTTGTGCTGAACCCAGAATATTCCTATAATGTCTTATGTAATTTTGCTTTTCAGCTATCTTTGCTTTTTAGGGTGCCTAGATATTCTTACTTACTAAAACAATACACTTTTTACATTTTAATTATTATATTATTATCATTATAATAAAATGTTATTATTTGAATAACTTTTAACATATTTAACCTATTTAATTATACAATATTTAATATTTATTTATTTGTGGGTTTTTTCTGTATTTTGTGTGAATATTGTATCAGCTGCTACCAGAGCATGTGTGCATGGATACCCATGTGTATGAGTGAGCGAGTGGGAGCGGGAGGGAGGGAGAGAGAGAGAGTGTGTTCCATCATCCAGTAAACTCCAGCCGCTCTGAGCTGTCGTACCCTCCTCCTACGAGAGAGAGAGAGAGAGAGAGAGAGAGAGAGAGAGAGAGAGAGGGAGTCACGCTACAGCCAAGAGAGGAGAGGAGAGCGCGAGAAGAAGAGAATCGGAGGAGAAAAACCGCGCATCTCTCGTTCCGTCGGCCGGTAATTTCCTCTGGGCTCTCGGCAGGAGAAGGCAGGTGCGCAGATCGCTCCATCTTTTTCTCGCACATCTCCTCGTTTGGCCATTCTTCTGCTTTTCTCCCCTGAGCGGAGGAGAGTTTTGGGGGAGCGAGGGCATTCGGAGAGACAGGATGGTCAACAACCTGACCGAATGCGAGGAGGCAGAGGGGGCCGCCAACAGCCAGGGTGAGTGGAGGAATCTCTCGCGTTCTCATCTGCGCTCGGTCGCTCGCACACACCCACTCACGCTGACATGGGAATGGTCAGTACGGATGGAGGGAGGGAGGGAGGGAGGGAGGGTTCGAGCCGCGGGTTCTGCTGTTGCTGCCCACCACAGGTCCTCTCCTGTCTTACTGCATGGTTGCTGTGAGTGGAATAGTAATAGGCGGTTGTAGTTGTAGTTGTATGTGTTCATACAGCACACCGTGTGCCTTTGTGTGTTTTCAAGCGTGGTACACAAATGCAGAAAGCTGCAGTGGAAGGGGAACCTCTCACTACCGTCATACACTATCAGAACTCCTCTGGTAGATACGTAGATGCCATCATAATGTTAGACCCTGCTGCTCAGTTTTCAACCTGATTCTATAAGGTAGCATTCAAAGCTGTGGCTCTTTTATTTTATTTTTTATTTCTTGTCATTTTTTATTACTTTACAATTTTATTTTATTTTAATTTTTTTTGTTACTTTAAATTTTTATTTTATTTTATTTATTTTAATTTTTTTTTATTCTTTTTTTTTTATTACTTTGCTTTTTTAATTTCATTATTTTTAAGTTTTATTTAGTGTTATTATGCGTTATTAGCATTTATTTCATTTTTTGTCCCTCTGAAGGATTCCGGTAGGAGAGTGCTGTGACTGTATAATCTCTTCTATCAGGTCAACATTGCATAAGTCTCCATCACTGTAACCATAGCATTATGGTTCTTCACCCAGTCAGTCTGATGTTTGCTTCTCCTATCCTTGGACAATGAAATGGCTTTCAATTACATTTGGATTTCACTCAGTTATGCACCTTTTCATCAGACGTGACTATCCGATCAGTCTGTTTAACAGGCGTCAGCAGCTGTCGGTGTGTTTAAACTCTTTGATCGCATCAGGAGGCAGTTTTTTCACACAGCACATACATCACGCACACAGATATGTGGCACAAATCAGATTAGGGGGCAGTGTTTAATGTAATTTCCCTACATGGTTTTCTGTGTGTTGCACTGGATTATTGTTTAGTCTACCTTTACTGCCAGAGATTTGCACCTTTTAGGTCTGTTATAATGCCCTATAAACCCAATCCCAGAGTCTGATCCAGCCGTGTGGATGTGTCGCTGTCCGTGGTGCTGAATTCAGCCAGACAGCAGCACTATCAGTCAGTCCTGCCTGGTGCTGTCCAGGGTCCTGATTTATCCTTTTCATTACAAGATGAGGCGGATTATCAGGAGATTTAGGCGAGCATCTCACTGTCCCACTACACTAAGATGAAAGGCATCCATCCTCCAGATGCATCTGCGTCATGCGCTCAGGCATATTCATGAGATGCCGCTCTGTTAATTATTTGCAAGAGACTTTGTTCCAGGCTTGATGGATAAAGAATTTATTTAGAAGGGTGCACATGCAGATAAAAAAAATGCCATATATTCTAAAATATATAAAAATATATAACAAATAAAAATTTATAAAAAATAAGTAAAATATTACAAAATATTTAATATTAAAAATAATTGAATAATTATTTATAAACAGTCCAAATATTTGTAAAATAAATTATGTAATATTTTTATTTTATATAATAAAAACACAGTATATATGCAGTGTATATAAATAAATACATAAATATACATTAATACATAAATAAATAAATATGGACTATGCATTTTAGTACAGCTGTAACTCTTTATTGGACTTTTAGAATAATAAACAAATTTCCTATTTCTTATTTTGTTTTTCTACATTTTGTTTTGTTTGTGTCTTTCAGTGACTTGAAGGACTTAGGCTGCACAATTAATCTAATTGCTAATCGCGAATACAATTACAGATGCCACAATTATGTAATCGTTCAAAGGCGCAATTACAAAAAAAATAATAATAATAATACATTATTCTGCTTGCTTAAGATGTGGGGGTGGGGGTGTTTTTCCTGCAGGTTATCTTAAGGGTTTTTTTTTTACCGTTTTAATTTTTTTTTTTTTTTATTAAAAGAAACTATATATAAAAAGGTGGCATGCAGTGCTTCAAACAGTGGTATAAAGCTATTCAAAACATCATTCAATGTAAATTGTGATCATTGTAATTAATAATTGCAATTACAATTTCAGTTGACAATTATGATTTTAGGCATAATCGTGCAGCCCCAGACTCCAGTAGTGAGTCCTGACCTGTCGCTGAGCTAGTGTTCACTGATGTGTGACTTTTAGTGCGCTGTAATCTCATCTATCAGGTCGGCATGGCATAAATCTTCATTGCTGTCACTGTAACAATAGCGACTCTTTGCTCACAGGATGCTGTAGAGGTTTGTTGCTCCCCTCCTACAGCTCTAGACTTAAACGCATACTTAGAATTTCACTCAAGTAGAAATATTGCATGTGCACTCGCTTTGGTTAAAATAAATTTATTATATTTGTAAAAATACTTAACCCTAGCAACCACGTAGCGATCGTAGAAGTCATTGCAACTGCATAGCAATGCCCTGGCAACAATCCCAGCATCATTCCAGTGAACAGTTTTCCTTATAAAATGCAGAAATCTAGTTTTGGTGATTATGTTTCTCATCACTTGACCTTCCACTTTGAAGCGGCATGTGATGCTTATCAACAGGGTGATAAATGTGAGGATGGCAGCGATAGACAGAGGGTGCAGCTCTGAGAAGGGCTGTGGGTAAGTCTTTTTAGAGATAAGAGCTTATTGTGCTATTTGTCAGCGCGATCCCTTTGCGCTGCGGCTGTGCGGAATGTACAGTGACACAGGGAGGATCAGTCAGTGTTTTACAGTGTGAACTCTGGTGATTAATGCAGTTGTCATGCAGTGATGCAGTCGTGTGTCTTATGAAGGCCTGTAGCTCTGTTCCAAAACCTGGTGAGCTGCCAATCTAGAGTGTTTTAAGGCAACATATAGATGCTTTTTGGGCTGTAACTAACACATAGTGAGGCTTTCTTTGGATCACATTTGTTGTTTTTGTACGCTACTATTCAAAAGTGTAATGTTTTTGAAAGATGTCTCTTATGCTTATCAAGACTGCATTTATTTGATAAAAATGCAATTTTTTATTTGAATATCTGTAAAAATATGATTTATTGCTGCAATCAAAGGTGAATTTTCAGCACCATTGCTCCAGTCTGCAGTGTCGCATGATATATTTCTCAGTTCATTTCCAGTAGTATCTTGTTATTTTCAGAGGATTTCAAAAGTACTGAATCCAAATCATGAAAGAAGATCCAATGGAATTCTTTTGAATTTTGTTCAAAAGTTAGTGGTCAGTAATTTTTTTTAAAAAAAAGAAAGTCTTTTCTGCTCATCAAGGCTGCATTTATTTGATAAAAAAATCAGCAATATTCTGAAATATTATTACAGTTTAAAATAATTATTCCCTATTGCAATATATTGTGAAGTGTAATTTATTCCTGTGATGCAAAGCTGAATTTTCATTCTAATATGCTGATTTGCTGCTCAAAAGACATTTATGAGTATTATTAAAAGTTCAAAGGAACAGCATTTATTTGCATTGAAATTGTGCAAACTGTCATTTAACATCATGTCTACAACATACTGACTGAGATACTCCTCATTAAATCCTCACTTTCATAGCAGAAACGGTCTGAAAGTATATTTCAAGGGAAGATAGCTAACAAAGAAAGAGCTTTTTGTATTTTGAATGTGATAGAATTGTAATGTCAGAGTTCAGAAAGACTGATTTGATGTCTTTCTTTAGGTCCCTGTCTCTCTGTTTATCTGTTTTGTCCTCACTCCCTCTTCATCGAGGGGTTAATGACCGTCCCTTTTCTCTTTTGTCTCTCTCTCGTTCGCTCACTGCAGTGTTTTATGTCTGCTGAAGGTCTTTAATAATGTTTAGTTAAGGCTGTGAGAGGCCGTGCGTGGCCGTCTGTTGCAGGAGAGATTCTCTTAATGCGTCACAGGAGCCCCGGTGTGTAATGAGCAATGAACCGCTTAAACTGTATGAATGTCACTGCGTTAGATATAAAACACTTCCCGCTTGAAATGCTGAAACAGTTGATCTAGTGTTAAGATGAAGACAGATATTTGTGTTTGTTTATGGTTGATGGTTAATGTGATTCTCTTCACCTGTAGTTCCTCTACTGTGAACTGATACTAAATCACCAGCTGATTAACAAAAGAAATGTGAGAGGAACAGTTCTGCAGTATTTGTTTGACATTTTCTATATATTGCTGTGAAATTTTTATAGTGCCAAAATACATTTTGGGGCTGCTAGTGAGTGTTTAAATGTGATTTAAAATGATGTGATTAGCTTCAGCAATAGGACAGCACACATTCACATACTCCACATGTCAAATGGCTAATGGGTTTGAAAGGGAAAAGGTCTATTTTAATTAAAAATGAGCCCTACAGTAAAGGTGATGGTAATGAATACTAATTCAGAGGTAATTATGACAACCCTAAAACATTTAAAACAATTCTAGTGGAAAGTGTAGATATCTGTTGGTTATTTTATTTTATTTTATTTTATTTTATTTTATTTTATTTTATTTTATTTTATTATTTATTTTATTTTATTTGCAAGAGACTTTGTTCCAGGCTTGATGGATAAAGAATTTATTTAGAAGGGTCCGCATGCAGATAAAAATATATTTAAAAATGCCATATATATTCTAAAATATATAAAAAATATAACAAATAAAAAAATATTAAAAATAAATAAAATATTACAAAATATTAAATATTAAAAATAATTGAATAATTATTATTTTATTTTATTTTATTTTATTTTATCCACCCCAAAACCTAGAGAGCACATTTCTGCACTAAATTCTCATTAATGTAGTGTGACAAAAAATATATCATACTCCACATGATGCATGACCCATATGATTTCTTTTTAATTCTAGTGGAAAGTACACATATTTGTTGTTTTGTTATGAAGCTTATGGACAGTCTGACCAGTGTAATGTTACTACTTTTATTTTATTTTATTTTATTTTATTTTATGTATTTTTTAATTACATTTCTGCAGTAAATTCTCATTAACATTATGTGACAACATTTTGTCTTATATTAATTATATTAATATAATACAGTAATGTGACTAAATAAAACTAAATATAATTACATAAAATGTCTGATGAATTTTTGGCTTGATTCATATGAAAATAGTGTCACAAAACCAAAAAAATCATAATGACCCTATAATAGGCTTTGTTTCATTTATGCAAAATAGAATTTTCTTGTTTTTTTCCTGTGGTTTTGGGGTGAAATATTCCTTGAACATGTTTTTGAGGTGTAATATGTGGCGTTTTGTGGAACTGCAGTTGCTGTAGTTGCGAGCATGTAGGAGAGATGTTTTGCAGTTCTTCTCGGTGTTATCGCCATAGTTACCACTGTCGTAACAGAGCGGCCGACTGCATTGCTCACCATCAAGGCCAAGACGAGTACGTGCGTTTGCTCAAGAGTGCAGGAGACTCATTTCAAGCTGAAAAGAGCGGAAATAAGATGGCTAGAGAGTGAAATAATGAGGTGGTCGACAGGGACTGTGAATAAACAACTGGCCCAAAAGGCTAAATAATAAATGACATCACTGCAAAGTAGTGCTTCCTTTCACGTGCTGCACAGGAAGTGCTGTTATGACGCTGGAGTTATCTTCTTCATGAATGTGAGCAGAAACCTCTCGTGTGTCTATGTATGAAGCGCTTACGTACAGGTGTTTCCAGCTCCATCCAGCTTTATTTCTCACTGCTCTCCACAGAGCGACTAATCAAGAGACTCCAGCAAATGAGTTGAACCTTTTCCATTTCAAGGTTATATGATATGATTCACTCATCATTAAAACGGCAGAACAAAAAGTGTTTGGTACAGTTGTGTAACACGCAGATGTCATTTAAAGCTCCGAATGTCTAGCGGAGCCCAGTTCTAATTACTGTAGGGTTCTGTAACGATACTTCATGACTGCAAACACCCGCACTTCTCTCTCGGCCTCATTCTCCGTCCGAGTGAAATCTAGCAAACCAGTCCAGAAATGCCAGCTTGAGGTAAATCGAGTTGCATTAAACCGTTGTCGTCAAATCATATTGGGATTCTGGGTACAAAACAAGTTTTCCATTTGCTTGCAAGTTGCATTAGGACGTCTGAAGGGTTTTGGAGAGCATGTTGTGGTCAGGGGAGTGAGCTGTTGGGATTCATGACAGAATTGGGCCAATTTAATAAAAGCTGAAGACAGCTTGATCCACTGTGTGCCTTTGGGTGGATCTTGACAATGCCAATAAACTAGCAATTTTCTCAAGAAAATTGCCTTGCTTGTGCAAAACTCAGAGCCGTGATGCATTCCAGGGTGCTGCTATATATTATTTATGTATTACACTATTTATTAAAAGGGTAGTTCACCCAAAAATGAAATTTGCTGTTAATTAACTCACCCTCAGGCCATCCACTGATGTAGAGGACTTTATTCTTGCTTAGAACAGTGAAGAAGATTTTAGCTGAAACTGTGGTCCTTGATGATTCATAAAATGCAAGTCAGCGGCTATTGCCACTTTGAAAGTAAAAAAATAAGCATATCAGGGAACACAAAATTAATAGCTGTGGCTGTCAATATTATGACATATTGAGGTCTTATGATCTGTGCAAGAAATTAAACATTATTTACAGCATTTTTACCTGTAATCCAGAGCCTCAGGCAAATGATCCTGAGTGATGTCCGGTTTACGAATGAATCGTTCTTTTGAACTGAACCAGAACTGAACCAGTTCATCAAATCAGACTAAATCGTCTGAAACAGATTGTAGCTCGATCAGCACGGATCTAGAAGTTACTCAATCAAAACTCACTTTCGGATGCCTGACAGTCACTCCGACTGGAAATGAGCCAAGATCCTGATCCTATGATGACTGAATCATTCAGTTCTCCAGTTTCTCCAACACTCACTAAACTGAAGAAACAGTTTGACCTGAATGAAGGCCCAAATTAACATTTCTATGGTTTCTCATGGTTTATGTAAAAAGGTGAGCTGATGCAGACTTGTTTATTTACCTTATATGCTTTAGACATATAAAACATCCCTGTTTCACATCGTTATTCGGTGCATTTATTATATAATTTTGTGTACATGACGTCTTTGCTTGATTGCATAAACTAACTGCTGAATTGTTTATCAAGATGAACTGTCCAAAGAATCAGTTCACAGAAAAGAATCAGATTTCCTTTTTAATCCTCTGGATTACAGGCAGAAATGTTGTAAAAAATGTTCAATGTCTTACACAGACCGATTGTTTCACTTCGTAAGACCTCAGTATATCATCAGGAGCCAATGGGATTCATTTTGTGTTGCCTATATATGCTTTTTTTGACTGGTAGTTGCTGTTTTGCATTTTATAAATCACCACGGACCATAGACTCTGCTAAAAACACAAGTCAGATTCATCTTGTATGGCGTGAGAGCGAGTACATCAACATTTTCATTTTTAGGTGAAATTTGGCCATGAAAGTAACAATTTATGCAACAAAAAAGTGCTGAATAAAAATGGGATTTGAAAATGTATTATTTGCATAAAAGCATTCATCTAATGCATTATCAGTTGATCTCTACAGTAACAGTAGCCCTATACTGTATATGATTTTGGTCCCTCCTTGTAATTGCCTTCAAAGTAATTCTGCAGGATTCAAGTATTTTATTCGATTTTTCATGTTTTATCATTCATCAGGTGATTTTATATATATATATATATATATATATATATATAAAGTGATGCAGTCCTAGAAAGCACATGTAATGACACTGAGGCGATCCACCTCCATCATTTGTGGGTGCACATGTACTTCCAAGAACGATTTGCGTCTCCTCAGATCGAGTTAATATTCATTTCCATGGTTACCTATCGCTGGACGGGCGCCAGCAGGTCTCTCTGTTAACCTCGTTCAGGATTGCAGTGGAAAACATCGTCTTCCCTACGCCCCTTTCACCTCCTTCCCAGTCAATTTGGAAGAAAGCATCAGTGCGGATGGTTTTGAGTGCGCGGCATCATTTCCCCAGCGGCGGCGGCGTGTCTGTACGCAGGATAATGCTGTTTTTCTTCCCTATCTCAGTGGATGATAGCGGAGGTGTGTTTGCCGTGTTTGTGTGTGTTTATGTTGCTGTTGGTGGTGGATATCCATGCATGTGTAATTGGCCGGAAATGTGCCGCTGATTTGAATTGTGTGTCTGTGTGTGCGAACCAGGACTCACTTAATTATATATTCACATACTTTCTTTGTATTGGTGTGTGCAAAGTGAATGATTGGCATGAATGCATCAGTTGTTTTGATGCATTCCCGCTGTGACTTCTCCACGTCTCAAGAATGTGAGCTGCCATCCAACCTAGACTTTATAACACTTACTTAACACATATTATATCTGATCTGACTACAGTACTGTTTTTATATTTCAAAGTAGAGATGCATGTATTAATTCATATATTCCATTATTTGGATACAATTTCAGTCATTTTTATCTGCTTTTATGTGCTTTTTATTAGTTTTGGGGTTTTTTATATTTCTATTTAGCATAATTGTAGCACTTCAGCTTTTAAATGTATCTCTTTTTTCAATGAATTTCAAATTTGTTACATTTAAGATTTAGAAGTTTTGCATATATTTTTTCAGCTTTATTATAGTTACCGAAAACAATTTTAATTGCAGTTAACAATAATAATGCTTTTCTATGTTGTTTCTAGAGCTTATTCATTCATAGATTCATATATTCAGTTATTCAGATTAAGTTTTCTACTTTTATGTGCTTTTGTACAAAAAGCTTTTCTTTTTTTTTTTTATATCTATTTAGTTTTAATTTAGATTTATTTCAGTTTAAGTAATATTAGCACTTCAGCTTTTATACTGAATTTCCAGTATTTTAAGTTTAAGTTTTGAGTCAAATATTTAGATTTTACTTCAGCTTCATTTCAATTACTAAAATGTTAACAATTTTTATTTCAGTTAACAATAATAACGCTGTTCTATATTTTCTAGGTTTCTAGGGTGTTGTTGATTAAGCTGTAGTATTTGTATGCACTATGTATGAGCTTTTGTATTTGTGTGTGTGTATATAGCTTTAATTTACCTTTATTTTAAGCTTTTTTTCAATTACTGAAAACAAATTTAATAGTTAACAAAAACAATGCTGTGCTGTGTAGTTCCATAGGTGTTATTTACTCTTTATCTTAAATTTATATCATATTATTTATCTATTGATTTATTGAGCTGTTAACTTTTGTGATTTTTGTTGCTTGGCATACATTAGCTCACTACTTCTAACATGCATGTTGCATATATGTCTGCATTTGACAGTGTCATCATTATCATCATAGTTAGTCTCTCAGACGCATAAATCCATCTAAACATAACCGGCTAATCATCAGCCACTGAGAGACGTGTTCGCTGATGGACGGGAAAACGTCACCAAGAGATGTCTCCAGTTTGAAGTGTGTGTCCTCCCACAGCGGGAGTCAAAAATAGTCGCGTCTAAATCCATAAGAGGAGTTTGTAATTGGTGCTGTATGGGGACAGCTGGATGACAGACGGACGGGAGGGATATATGGAGCTACTGGAGGAGAATTAAAGGAATGCTGGGTAATTGGCCAGCATGAGAAAGAGGGATCAAACTCGCCCTGCCTCCGACTGATGCCCAATTCTCCAATACGCCACACACATACTTCACATGGAGGCTAATGAGGGAGCAGGGCTTAGCATTGATGCTAAAACTGAGAGATGAATGTTTATATATAAAGCCGTGTAGAGCACTGTTGGTGCAAAGCTTTGAAGAAATAATATGGAAACAGTATGTAATTTAGAGGATTTTTTTTTTTTTTTTTTTTTTTTTTTTTAGGGATGCAACAATCATGCATTGTTATGTCAACTTCAGATTTTTTACCCAAAATACAAATTTTTTGTAGTGGATGATAAAATGCTCCCAGTTTCTCAAATGTGGCTGTTATATAAATGAGACTTCTCTAAATCTCCTCATTTGCTGGAGCGCTTACAGTAAAAGCTAATGGTGTGTGTGAATAATGTGTCATGTAGGGAGGAGGAGTTTCAGTGATAGACTTATTACTACACTCAGTTATTTCTGTCAGTCTTAAAGTGTCTCCAGCAGTCAGATGTCAGTAGTTCCCACAGGAAAAAATGATTTATTATACATGCATGCATGACCTCTTAAAAAACTGAAAATAAATCTTGTTTCTCCAGTTAATATAGGTAGTAATGTTCTTTTCCTGTTTCAATATGAGGTATATAACAAGACTGGAAGGAATATTGTGTTCGTGACACCATTTCACAGGGTTTTTGCTGATTTTTTGGCATATTTTATGCACAATGTCTCAAATATCTTTCATATCTTGCAAGCACGTCAACGAGCAAATCAAATCATTGAGGGATTTTCTGTGTGTAAATGTGAATGCTCTCACACGTTGTAAAATGCCGGTAAAGTTCTAGTTAACCCTGAAGCACTGAAGGCTGTAAATATATAATTTGTCATCACTGTATTAGAGCAGTATTAAGAAATCCACCCGGCTGCAGTGATTATATACGTGGACTGATTACAGATGTGATTGTGTGGCCCTGTGGGAGCCCCGTCATGTTTCGAAGACTTTCTTACCTCAACATATGTTTAAAGTACTTAAAACCATCCTGCTGAGTGAGGCTGGAGGGAAGGAGCAGGAATATTCTCTCTCTGTGTGTTTCTCTCATGTGTTCTTTCTCTCTCATGATGTCCTTGGTTGATTTTGAGTGACAGGTGAAGCTGTAATTTACATTCAAGGAAGAGAAACCGTCACTCACTGTCTGTCCTCTAAAGCCGAATCCAGTCCTCTGTCACGCTTGCCTGTTTCGTGTTTTAAGAGGGTGAAAGTGCTCTTCGCTTACACTAGGACTAGCATATGGGTACCTGTCCGTTCATGAATTCCTGGTTGGGAAGCTGATATACAGGAACCCCTTGGTCATCATAATTTAGAATGAATTCTAATAGAATCAAACAAGAATCCTCTAAGAATCAAGCATCATCCCATTCCTGATTTTCAGTTCAAGTACAGCCTTTGTTTGGATAATAGATTTTCCAACAGATTTTGATTCCAGTTGATTCTTTTTGCTGTTTAAAAATATGAAGTCTGTAAGATTCGTTAAATGTTTACACTCACCAAGGCTGCATTCATTTAATAAAAAAATACAGTAAAAATGGTAATATTGTGAAATATTATTACAGTAACTGTTTTCTATGTGGATATATTTTAAAATGCAATTTATTTCTGTGATGCAAAGCTGAATTTTCAGCATTTTTACTCTAGTCTTCAATGTCACATGATCCAGAAACATTCTAATAGTTGATTTGCTGCTCAAGAAACAGTATTATTATTATCAATGCTGAAAACAGTTGTGCTGCTGAATATTTGTGTGGAAACTGTGATACATTTTTATTTTCATTTTTATTTTATTTTATTTTATTTTTTATTGAAAACTTTTTTTTTAACTGTCACATTTCAACAGCTTCATGCATATATTAATTTCTCTCTCCAAAAAAAATGTACTGACACCAAACTTTTGAATGACAGTATATATATATATATATATATATATCAAGTAAAGTTATTAAATGGGATGTTCATCCTTTAATAATGACATTTATGAATAATTGTCAACATAGGAGTCCAGACCAGATCCACACCCAAACTAGGCTGCATGAGGTTCGGATCAGGATGCACTGATCCAACAGCCAGATATTTGGTACAATACAAACACTGTTGTTATTGCATCTCAGTTGGCAAATCGTGGTGCTGCCAATGCTGAAATCTCAGATTTGATTCTCAGAATGTGCATGGACTGACAACATCTGTGGATTTGCAAATTTATTTGGATAAAAGCATTTGTGAAATGAATAAAAGTAAATGTACAGTGGTCTGGAAGTCATAAAAATGCATGTCTGACCTGTGCTTGAAGTATTGATCACCTTTAGCTGTTTGATAAAATAGATCAAGATGTAGACCCAAACCAAAGGCCATTTTGGTTTAGCATTACATAATGTCTAATAAATCAGTTACAGGCATTCTTAATTGAATATATATGATTCCGAGTTTCATTACACTCTATTTTTGAACGTGCATTAACTACTGATACATGTAGCATCACAGAATGCATTAAAGTGAAAGTTATTATAAAATCCAAGTATATTTCATAATGTAACTGAGGAGAATTACATAAATACACTTCTAATTTAGCTCTGCAGTAAGGACAGCGGATGTTTACTCCACAAACCCCGTTTTGAAGAGCAACTGCACTACAGCACGTCATACTGACACACTGAGCTTTAAATCCACTTACGCTCAAGCAGTTTGGATGCATCCCAAACCGCCGGGAACCCTATCACAGCCTTCCAGATAAGGGATCAATTCTACCGGTTTATCCTCAGGCTACAACATCCAGATATCTTCTCTTATTACACTGGCCAGAGCAAATATCAGTGCTCTGTTCTCACAGTCCAGGCTGGAAGATTTCACACATTCAGGACTTAGAGTTTGCTTCTTACTTTAAAACTAAAAGAATTTAAGCACCTGATGTGGTAGAAAAATTACTTTTTAATGGGTCTTTAGTGAACATTGAGGATTTAGTAAATGTTCTGGTGATTTAAAGAAAACAAAACTGTGACCTGAAGAACCTAAACATCAAGATTCATTACTGAACCTGTAATAGCATCATTTATTTTTAAGATTGCGCACCAGAACTTACCAATGCTATTGCTAATGGTGCATTCAAGTCTTCCTGGGATGTTTAAAACAACAAATCTACCATCAATACAGAAGTTGATTCATTGCATTCAACATGTTTTTTCACCAGCACACAAGAAAGTTTCCTACTAGTAACTACAAATTTGTGTGTGTTCAGCACATACTGTAAATATGATCTTTCCAACATGGCTTGAATGCACCATAATATTTAGGTGGTAGCAATGTGTTCAAATACTATTTTCAATCAGATGCACCATTTTCACCTGTTGGATGTTAAAACGGGTGGAAAAAATCCCACAGATGTGCATTTTAAAAGGCACCTGAGCCAGAGTCATAAAAAACAGCACCTAGCAACCGCCCAGAACACCCTATCAACACCCTGACAACCACTTGAAACATTGCAGCATCATATCGCTGAGTTTGCACAGGTCAGCTGCACTCACATTCACGTTTTCCTCACAAATTTTGGATTTATTGTGTTGTCCATGTGTGTAAGCGAATAGGTCTCGGTGTCTGTAGTGGGCTCTGGGAGAGAGTGTCAACATCAAACGGATCTGTTCTGTAGTGGTCACTAATCCCTTTAGTTCTGCAAGCACATCTGATCCCCACCTGCCTGTCGCTCTGATCGTACATAACGCCTCTAAATCCCACAGCATTTTCACCACGTGCTCCAAAACAAATAACACTGTTCTAGGAGCCGACCTGCCATTGAGCTTGTACACGAATATAGTTTTTACAGCTGTTAGCATATAAATCTGTATAAGATAGACGTTTACTGACAAAAAAATTACAGTGTGTGTTTTGAACACGCTGCATTTGTAGTTGTTAGACATGTACCATGGAAATACCATAATAAAATATGGTATGATAAAATATGTACTCTGGTGGTATACCATGTTTGTTTGCTTTTTTTATTATATTTAGTATCTACGCCAAGTTCTTCCAGAAAATACCATTGTATTACTGTGGTAGATGTCCAAATAATTATGGTAGTACGGTGATATGTTTTTTGTATATAGTGTATTTTAGTGTATTTATTTTTGTGGTCTTACTTTAACTTATATATCTTTCTGTATTTTAGAGTACTATGGTAATATCTCGATTCATTAATATGTATGTAATTCAGTTCACAAACATTTTTTAATTATGCCATTATTTTGTATATATGCCAGAGTGCATCCAAAAATACCATGGTACAACTATGGTAACAGTCCAAAAAGCTATGGAAGTACCATGCTAGTTTTTGTGTCTTATATAGTGTGTTTTTCTTTTAAGTACTCTAGAGTACCATGGTAATACATGAATATACGTGAATAATGCAGTTCACAAACAAACAACAATGAACAACAAACAATGATCATGTTATATACAAAAAAGTACCATGTTTTTTAGACATGTACCATGAAAATACCATGCTTTTTTAACAAGATAAAGCTACTCTTAAAACATACTGTGGTGGTGTATAGTACAGTGATAGTAAAGCATAATAAGACTTTTGTCACTCTGAATGGTGTTTAGTAGGTATACCAAAGTACTTCCTAAAATGCCATGGTAAATGTCTAAAATATGTCCAAAAACATTTGTCGTTTGTAAGTGCATATTGTTCACTTACACTTATATCATGGGTTTTTGGACATTTACTTTGGTACTAAAATGCTATATTTGGAGCTTTCCTATACTATATACTGTAAATACCTTGGTACATGTATTTCAATAAAAATATACCGTCCATGATTTGTTTTGTAAAGGTTACCTGTGACAAATTCTGCGCGTCTCCTTTAATGTTTCAGGTGTGGGTTTGAGTAGATGGAGCAGGTTCTAGATCAGCTCGGCTGGTCAGTCTAATCTGATCTTGTGCTGTTTCTGACCTCCACGCTCCCGTGGCCCGAAGCTCATTTCATGGGCTGTCATCATTAATCCCGACGGAAGGTGAACAGACAGATTCAGGTGTGGAGAGAGAGGCTGGAGAGATGAAGAGGTGTTTCTTCTTTCACCACTGTCTGTTCATTGAGCTGCTCAGTATGCAGAGCGCCGTATTTGTAGCGTGACTGAATGTTCAATCGCTTCTGTATTAAATCATTGAAAATTTCCTGGGAGAAAAGCTGGTTTTAGATCAGAATGGAGCACTCTAGTCATATCGATACATTTTGTTGAACTGACACTGAATTATCATCAGTGACTGCAGTGAATATAAATGAATGCATATTAATCTCAAACAGTCAGCTGAGAAGACTAGGTTGTGAGTCTTATGAAAACGCTATTTTTTATGCAATGTGACATTATTTTATGACAATTAGGCACATTTTTACTTTCCATATTCTCATTACTGTAATGCATCTGGATGTTTTAGCTTTTTTTTAATGAATTACTTTTTTTAAGTAATATTATTCTGAACGATTCTCTCTGTTTACTGTAATAAAATGTTTTTCATTTAAACAGATTGAAGTCAATACAACAAATATCATGATGCAGAAATCATTTACAATTGACATTGTTTTCCGTTTCATATTTATTAATGCATTCATGACAATTCGGGGTTAAATTTGCTTAATTATGAAAATAATCTCACAATGCAAAAAATTTAAGAGTAGGTTTAATTTTCTTTGTGCAGAATATTTTTTTTCTTTTTGCTATGAAGATAAAATATGGTGTGAACATGTTCTTGGCAAGTCTTATTTACTTTATAACACCTTCACGTGCATCAGACTTGTGCTTGGAAATTGAACATATCTGAAATACATACTGTTGTTATAAATGTAATGTAATGTGTGCCGCACACCCTCACTACAGTGTGAGAGTCATGTTCGGTGAGGTGGATTGGCAAACGCATGAACTATGCGCTGGCAAGCGTGCGTGTATTTGTGTTTGCGTGTCAGCCCTCATCGCCTCCGACCGCCTTCTCGCTCGTGAAGAGGTATAGCCTTTGTCTTCATGTGCAGGCAGTTGCCATGGTAACGTGACTCTGCATTCCTCCTTACCTGCTGTTTTTATCAATTCACACTTTAAGTGCTCGCTCTGCGTCGCTCCGCTCCAATCTGTCAGAGATTCTCACTAATAACTCGTCGGAAATGACATTTAAAGGGTTCATATCATACGCTGCATCATTAGTTTGTCCATGATCTCCATTTATGATGATAAAAAGGTCATAATTTATCTTCTAATGTCTATATTCCACCATAATTCAATTAAAACAAAATAAGGATGTCTATGATACCTGGAGAAAGCTCTGTGTTAACGTTCAGTTTCTCTGAAGTTGTCCCCATTTTTCCCATAATGCTCTTTTTGGACTGTGTAGGATGTTTGAATATGTTTGAATGTTTGAAAGACTCATGATATGATCATTTTAAATGTTGATATTTAGGCACAATATTCAGCACAATTCACATACTTACACTAAATGCATGTACTTAACTATTGGTTATCACTATATACTCAAAAGTATGCACTAGTTATGGAATATTTGAACATACTATGTCAAAAAAGCCTCCTAGTTGCATGCTTTTTGCATTGGCCTGTAAGCATTATTATGTAGCTAAATTCATTAGTACTTCACTTTTAGGTTAATGCACTGAAAAACTACTTCATATTTGCCTGAAAAAGTCAAAAGACAGTGGAAATACCATGGTACGTGAATTTAAAAATCATTCAATTCGCAAACAACTCAATCAATGATTGTATCACTTATAAAAAAATAACTGTATTAGTATGGTCTTGGACATTTACTGTGATATTACCATGGTATATTTTGAAATACTTTGCTGTATTACATAAATACCAAGGCATAAGAGGTTCAGAGTTTCATTGTACTGTGGTACTTCGTGTGACACCGTGTGTTTCACACACTTCGTGTGTTTTTGGAATAACATTTGTTTCACTACCAAAAAAAAAAAAACGGCAGAAAAGTATTGGTAGCATGGTATATCTCAGTATTACCATCAACCACCAACAAAAAACTCAAAAGTTATATTTTTGGCAACTCTGAAGGCCTTTCCACACCAAAAGTGAAATGAATAAGCCTCCAGCAGTACTTATTTCCGATTTCTTTCAACATGGGAACAGGAGAGCTGTCAGTCAATAAATGAGAAAACAAAGTAACTTGAGTAACTTATTTGAAAAAGAAACTTTCAGAGTAATGCATTACTTTACTGATTACTTGAAAAAGTAATCTGATTATGTAACTTGCGTTACTTGTAATGCATTTCCCCCCCACACTCTATATATATTATACAATATATTACTAGTGCATATATATGTGTATATATATATATATATATATATATACCTGAAAAGTTCAGATGCAAAACCAGCTAAAAGCCATCTCGGTCAAAAATGAGATAATGATACTAAGTGAATGCTCCTGACACATAGTACACATCCATCAAATACTTTTACTTTAAACTCGCTAAATTCCAGCCTCAGCCCAATCAGAAATACCAGAACTTACATAGAAACCTATACAAAGTAGCCAGAAAGAAATGCTAATTTTAAAGAAATACATCAGATGGATTTAGAGGCTTTTGCATCTGAACTCTTCATATATATATATATATATACTGTGCACTAGTAATTCTAATCTTACACACTGCTTATATACTGATAGTGTGCAAATTGGGATGCAGGGAACTCATCGCACCGCCTGTCTAGATACGATCGATTCTTGTGAGGTTTGTTAGCGCCAGTCTCAGTAATCGAACCCACTCGTGCAGCGTATCAGCCCTCTACCTCTCTTTCAAGCAATTAAAACACCCTTGATTCCGACAAGCACCCGGTGACCTCTTCAAAACCCGTCCATTAAGTGGTCTTACTCCAGCGTTACGCCAGCTGGTGAAGACATGCAAAATCATGCCCACTTTACCTCCTGAATGACTGCAGATGACCTTGAAGAGCGGCAGACGTTAATGATGCCCATCTGTTGTTCCTCGCGTGCCGAGTCCGAGGAGAAGCGACCTGTCAGATCCGACACCAGCCAGCTTTTTCAGTTGATATCTCTCTGATTGCTTCTTTAATACGCAAGGATCCAGAGAGCTCAGAATAATGAGAATATAAATGAGACGTGCACGCTTATCTGTGATAAAAATGTGTGTTAATTAAGCGGGATGCATGCACTCGACATGTGCTGTGTGTGTTGTATAATCATGTAGTCATATATTAACTGTAAGCTGGGTTGAGCTAATGCTTGAGGAGTGGCCCGTGGTTCTGAAGTGCACAAATCACATGAGGTTAGTGTAATTTCCAGTGCAACTGTGCACGTAGTCACATGTGTCAGTGTTCATGTGTGTACATTAGCTCTACATGACCCAGCCAGAGGCCTACACTGTACTCACTGGGAATTGTGGGTAGCGCTCTGTCCCAACTGCCTAAAAATGGGTATAGATATAGATATAGATATATAGATATAGATTCTTAAAATTTTAAACAAAACCCAGAAAAAATTAAAAAGTGGAGGGGGGTGACAAATTTCTTTGATGCAAACTTTTTATAGTTATATACATTTATTTTATTTCCACATTTTTTGATAATAGGTTTATATTACATAATGAAAACCAGAATCCAAAAAAATTAGACAACACAGAAAAAAAAATTAAGCACTTTTCATAGGGCACTGTTATTGTTAAAATTTAGGTTATTGAACTTGTTGAAGTTTTATGAATTCAGTTGATTGGATATCCTTTATTATTATATAAATCAATTTAAATAATTTAAATGGAATGCTGAAAAATAAAAACGGAAAAAAACATAATTTTGGAGAAAATTTTACTGAAATAAAATTTCATAAGGCACTATTATTGTAAAAATTGTAAGAAATTATTACATTGTTACAATTTTCTAAATTAATTTGATTCAATTTTTTTATTTATTAAAAGGAACATTTTTGGAAAATATTAAAATATAATAAATATGGATCCAAATTTTTTTTTTTTTTTGGATTAATTTTTTTTTTTTTAAATGTAATAAATCCACTGCACTTTGCAGTGTACACAGTTGCATAGCAGTCGGGCGACAGGATGGTTTACATATGGCAATGATATAAACAAACAGTTGAAATTTTCTATATAGTTTGTATTAGTTTATGTGAGTGCATATTGTATGTATGTGGATAGCGCTGGATATTTTTATATTAGTTGCAGGTTAAAGTTAATATATTTTGTGGTGATATGACCTAAAAACCCACCTAGAAACAACCGCCTAATACATTTCACAGTGAAATGACCTAAAAACCACCTAGAGCACACTAGGAGCCGTCTAGAAGTGCACTAGCACCTATGTAGGATAATGTAGTAGACATTTGCTTCACAAGATGTACAAATTTGTCATTGTTTTGTATTGTAGCTGTAATCTATTGATGCTAACATTTTAGATTAGTAGGAAATGTTTGGCTTGGAATGTTTTTCATGCATTTTATAGGAGTGGGATGCTTTTAAGTTGCTGGATTTTTAAGTGTTATGACATGAGTACACATGTGTAAATCCCTGTGTGAACATTTGACTGCATGAAAGGGCCTGCGCTAGAGGCAGCGGTGTCTTGTGGGCAGACTTGGCCCCATCGGATGTGAGACAGACAGCGAAACAGCGAGAAAAACAGAGAAGTAGAGAGAGAGAACTGTGCTGCGTGGTTGCCAGATCCCCCCAATGCTAGCAAACGTCACCGCATTAAGTAGGTCAGGCAACGTACTACAGGATCCGATCTGTGTTGTGTTTGAAACTCTGCATCATTGTGTCTAAATTTACATCTAGTCATCTGCCCTTTAACATGCCATTTGTAACGTATGCCTAGAGGATTTTGGTACAAGACCGCTAACCTGGCAAAAGCGTTCCAGACCCATAGCAGCTATAACTGTTGACATCCCAAAGCGCGTGACCATTGGGAGAAAGAGAGTAACTGTGAGCTTGAAGTCAGCATTAAAAGGTGTTTTTTACTTCTATATAATATCACACATTTTCTGATGTTCAGTGAGAATAAATGGAGGGCGTGACTTTATTGTAATCGAAAAGTGCACATTACATGCCTGAATAAAAACTAAGAGGGATTCTTGAAGATGTTTTGGAGCGGAGCAGGTTATTACATTTAGATGAAAGATAATAAAGACAAAAATGTTCTTATTTGGAATACCATGCACAAAAATTTATAAGAATAAAGGCCTGTACACGGCAAAAACAAAAACTATAAAGATAATGATAATGATAATGAACATCTACACCAACGCACAATAACATTCTGTTTATTATAAATGCACACTTGCAGTTTTATCATCTGTTGCTTTAAGTGCTCAAACAAACTGATTGCATATTGACTTCAAAGTCATATATTCGCTTTTCAAGATCTGTTTACAGCCCATTTTACTTCTGTAATGTGACATATTTCTGGATGCAACAAGACAATTCAGTGAGAATAAATGGAGCATTTTATTTGTAAGAAATTGAAAAGTAGATGTTACATGAAAGAATGAAAATCAAAAGGGTTTCTTAAAGCTGTTTCAGAGATAATTACATTTAGGTGAAAGATAATAAAGAAAAAATGCCCTTTTGGAATAAAATGCACGAAAATGAATAGCAATAAGAGCAGAAATGTGTATTAAGAAAGTACGTCTTGATTTCACGTTGACTTCAGATTTGTATATTCAGTTTTGATCTATGCATCTGTAAATATTTGGAAAGAATACTTTTAATTCAACACGAAAAGGTGTTTGCAACTCCTTTTACTTATGTAATGTGATGTATGTCTGAGTGAAGTAGGATATTCAGTGAGAATAAATAAACAGAGTGGCTTGTTTTTAAGAAATTGAAAACATGCCAGAAGACATGCCAGAATGACAATTAAAGGGATGTTTGAAGTTGTTTCGGAGGTTATTACGGTTGAAAGATGAAAGATAATAAAGACCAAAATATAAGACCAGAAATATGTATTAAGAATATAAATATACTGATTTCAGGTTGACTTCAAAGTCATATATTTGTAAAGTCATATAAATTTGTTGCTTCAGTTTGATTTTTTTTTTTAATCGAATATATAATCTAGCAATCCATAATCACAATATACATTCAGGCCGTTATTCTGTGGTTTTACTACTGCTTGTCTTCGTATGTTGTTGTGATTATTATGAACATTATAAGACTGTTTTATTCACAGTTACACAAGAAGCCACAGCGAGTTATTAATGTGTTTTCTCTTTCATTTCGCATGCTGTGATGCTTGTATGCTCAGCGTAAACATTCTTGGCCAAATATGGCAGGGAGGACATATGGAAATGGAGACTGTCAAAGAGCGACTCAGCTCTAATCTATACATCCGTAAATATTTGGACAGAATTACCACAGCGAGGAGATGCAGGAGAATTGTGTGTCAGGAGCAGCAGAAGAACTGTGGAAGAGCAGCGGAGGGCTTCAAAATGAGTGTTTGTCCAGATTACATAATATCCCAGAGGAACAATTTCACTGCTTAGAGGTTGCACTTTCATTGCTGGAGACGTAAGGGAGTTCTCAGTTAGGTTTTGTTTAGGAATCAGCTCTGCCTCAGATGTTTTTCCAAAGGTTTCTTTGGAGACATAAAAAGTGGCACAAATGCGGTAAAATGCAGTAGAATGCATGTGGAGAGCAGCTCAAATCATAATGAGAAATGTTGAGTTCATATTTAGATGATGTTTGATTGCACACCGTATCTTGGCAAATCTGAGTACAGTTTGAGATCTCTTCTGAAACTCTTGAGGAGAAACTATGGGGACATTTTAGGAGAAACTCCTAAAAAGCAGTAGATGTAAGTCTCAGTTTATTGACCAATTAATTGCATTGTCTAGGAGAAGCAATTGAAATATTAAAGAGACCTCATTTGTGGTCTTTCTTCTCTAAGTTTATCCAGTATGTAAAATTTGGTGTAGGATTTAGAATCAATTTGCACTCAGAAATTGCTAGTAAATGTCAAAAAAAAAAATTTTACAAGGAAGCTGCCTAACGCTTGAATTAATTGGAATAGTATTTTCGTGTGAAACACACTCAACTTGAGTTATCTTTTTTTCTAGCTTTGACAAAGTGCATTTTTACAGTGTACGAGGATCAGCTAAATATCATATTCCTTGGAATCATTCCGATGAGTAATTGAAGCATAATTAATCAGCGGTTATTAATTTTAAGGCTGGACACACGTTAGGCCAAGTCTTGCATTTAACAGTGTCATTTTAGCCAAGATTTACAGGATTAACCTGTTGAGAAACTGGGCAAGTGCCTTGAATATGTTAACTGGATTTCCTCTGAAGACACCTTAGTTAGAGATATTAACATCACAAAAAAATAACTATTTTCCAGTTAAACCAAAACAGTCGGGTGGCGAAATTAACCCTGTACATCCCAGCAAAAGCAGCAAATTAAGACTTTCCTGCAGTAAACACAAGCAATGCTATGTAGCATCTCTAACCTTTCGTTTGAATAAGATTTTATATATTCCCTTAAAATGTGTTTTTGTTTTCTCATGCAAAATATTGCTACTTCATACTTTTAATTTGTGAAATTTAGCCATTTTTGAGTGAAAAGGTGTAGGTGGTTTCTTTCAGTATTACATGAGAAGAGTTTTAAATCTCAGGTCCCTCCGTCGATGCACTGCAAGTATGTGCAAGTATGCAAGTATGCAAGTATTTTTCCACTCAAATGCATTACAGTAAATTTCAGTTTCAGTCACTGTTGCATAATAGAATGCTAACAAGTAATCTGCATTTTTCAGTTTTATTCGAAGACTTTACTGTCTGTGCAATCTCAGATATCAAGGTTTTTTTTATTACATTTAAGGGCCAAGATGTGTCGGCGCAGTAAACGTCTCTTCCAGTGGTGCGTGTACTTTAAACTTTGACACTTCATTAGCAGAGGCTGTGATTCTGATCCGCTAGATATCCTCCATGACCTGTGGATGAGCGGTTGGATCCAATCCGAGCTTTATCACATCATGAACATCTGTCGTGTGTGTTGGAAAAGATGAGACACCTCTTTAAGAGCGCCTGCACACTCAGAGCTCAGCGCAGATGGCTGAATCTCGTCTCCTTCCCCATCAAACACTGATGCACATCTTGCACATGCATTTTTTCTTAGTGCGTCCTTGTTGATGGTCCGTCCGCTGCAGAAAGTGCCTCGGTTCATGAAATATATAAAAGGAAAAGCAACAGCATTTGAGAAGGAAAACATCTAAAGCAGCAGGGATTCACGCAGATGCATTTGATTAAAAACACTTGAATTGATGAGGTCATGTGAAGTGTCGTGGGGTAGTTTTCAGTTGCCCTTTTAAGTCCCTGGACAGCAATAGCCTTCATCTTATTTCCAACAGAATAACCCTTAAAAACAGACTGATGTTTAGGAGGAAGTCAGTTTGTTGTTTCATGCAAATATGGATCGTTCAGATTTTTTAATGTTTTGAAAGAAGCTCACCAAGGCTGCATTTTTTGATCAAAAATATTGTAAAATTTAGTAATATTTTGAAATGTTATTAAAATTCAAGTGAACTGTTTTCTATGTGAATATATTGTAAAATGTAATTTATTCGTGTGATCAAAGCTGAATTTTCAGAATCATTACTCCAGACTTCAGTGATTCTTCAGAAATCATTCTGATTTGCTGATTTGCTGCTCAAGAAACATACCCTTTAAAAACAGACTGGTGAAGTGAGCAGATGTTTTGGAGTACATCAGAAACACATTTCCAATGAACGTGACACGAGAAAGCTTCATTGTTTGAAACCTCGCTCCGCTGGCACTTAAAAACACGCAGCGGCCAATAAAAGACTAATTAAACACAGCAAATTTAATGAAGTACGTCTATAAATGACGGAAGTGAAAGCTTTGTCTGTGCCGCAGTGAATGACTTTAGAAAATCTGAGCTGCTTGATCCCACAGTAGAAGCGGAACATGGCGATGTGGAGACATCTTATGCAACGTCTGGGTGGAAGTGGTGAATTCTGCCCCAGATACACCATTACGCAACGCTCTGATGTTGAATTCCATCACAACGCCTTTGCAGCACAGTTCTGTGGTGGTACATTGATGGCAGTGGCGTTTTACTTCGATATATATGGTAGTGAAATCACACAGAATTATTAGCATGTTTTTCGAGGCGTACCGTAGTAATATCATAGCATTCTTTTAAAAACTTTCGAGTGCCATGGAAATATTAGCATTATAATCATACCGTACCATGAACCTAGCATTCAAAATTTGAGTTTTTTTTATGTTTTTGAAAGTCTGTTATGCTCACTAAGGCTGCATTTATTTGATCAAAAAAACAGTAATAATGTAAAATATTATAGCAATTTAAAATGTTTTTCATTTGAATACATTTAAAATGTCATTTATTTTTGTAATGCAAAGCATCATCACTGCAGACTTCAGCGTCACATGATCCTTCAGAAATCATTCTAATATTCTGATTTGCTGCTCAATGAAAGAACTAGGCATTTATTTGAAATATGCATCTTTTTTAATATTATAAATGTCTTTACTGTCACTTTTGATCAAAGTAATGTGTCCATGCTAAATGAAACTATTAATTTCTTTAAATAAATATCTTACTGAACACAAGTCAAAATACCATGGCATTACCATCACTATACCATGGTAGCACCACAGTACTTTTTTGTTATAATGCTAAAATAACTTGTATTTGCATGTGTCCTTATCCAAAAAAACATGGTAATACCATGGTGTTTTTCCTGTGATATTATATATTTTGGTGTAGTGACTCATATTTATTCATTTGGATTTTGAAACTAAGAATGGATTATAAGACATTAAAATCCTCTGAAAGTTTGATCAGCCATGTGTTTGTTTTGTCTAGATGATAATTCTTGTTCTGAGACAAGTCTCATGAGATTTATACACTACATATTTAGAGTTGCAAATGAATTGCTGCCAAAATCTGTTGCAGAAAAAAAGATTGGGATTTGTTTGCGATATACACTGTACTGGTTTTTGTCTTTTGCAATGCTTAATTTTTTTTGCAACCATATGCATGATCACTTTGACCTTCCCTTAACCTTAAGACCCTGGTAGCAGCAAGTGTGAATCTTGAGTATTTTTACCATCTAGACACAAGCAGTGTTGAGCAGTTTTAGTCATATTCACTCGGGATGAGAATGAAAACTGAAAACTCCCCCGCAGGATGTCACGTGTGTGTTTGTGCATGAGTTCACCTGTGTGATTGTGATGCAGCGCTGCATTTCTGTCAGAGGTAAACACACTCGCTCTCTCCGTGTGTCTGTTGCGCTCAGCTCTCAGGAAGATTTATGCAATCCACCGCTGTTCCAAGGGTTTGCATTTCAGGACTATTTTGATGGATAGCTCCGGCTTTCTGGCCTCAACAACTTAATGCCCTTTCCATTTGTCACTAGATGTGGTGCAAATAAAATGCAAGGTGGAGCGAGAAAGTGTATGTGTGTGTGTCCTACCAAGTATCACTTCATATACAGTGTAATATTTTTCAAAATAGTTAATATTATTTAAATAGTTAATAGTTAAAAAAAATTTTAGTGATGGAGATTAGTGTTTTTTAATGTTTATATGTTATTATTAATTTTAATTTTCAGATTTTTTTTTGTTATTATTATTATTATTATTTTTATAAAATTTATTTTTCATATGTACATTTAATTTAAGTTTAGTTTTAGTGTAATTTTATTTTTTATTTATTTCCAGTTAGCAGTTTTAGTGTTTCAGCTTGAACTATCAATTAGTTGCCAATGCAGTATTTTTAATACCAGTTTTATATGATTTATTATTTTAAATTTTAGTTTACTGAAATTATTAATAAAAAAAGATCCCGGATACTGACTTACTGAAAATGTATTGAATAAAATTAAAATCTAGTTCATTTTTGCACATTTTATTAGTGTTTTTGCTGGTGGTTTAGTATCCAGTATCCCATGATGGTCTCAGTTCGTGATGATTGGAGTGATTTTAATGAAGCATGTGTTGGATCATGTTAGACGCTGGTTTAAGTGTCCGATCAGGCAGATTAGAGGCATTTAAAAAGACTCTGAACTGCAGCTTTAGAACAAATAATTCCCACACTCTCCTGCAACCCTCTGAGACTGTGTGTGTGGGTGTGTGTTTGTCAACACATCTGTCACATCAGCCTGTCCTGACTTGCTGTGAGTCAAGTTTCATGTTTTATTCAGAATGAGTGTCTATTCTGTCTCACGCACACACAAACACACACTGTCTGCAGGAAGAATCGATATAAGGCACTAGTCTGCGCTCTACTGACCAATCAAATGTGTCACATGACTGACCAGTGGAATATTGAGCTGTCAGTCTGATCACTTCACTCCCCTGAGATCCAGAAGCCTTTGACATTTAAACAGAAGCTCTACAAGAAAGTGCCAAACATCTGTAGCAAAATCTATCTATCCTTCTGTCCTGTTGTCATTCTATCTATCTATTTACAGTTGAGGGCAAAAGTTTGCATCCCCCTTTCAGAATCATTAAAAATGTTAATTATTTTAGCAAAATAAATGTTCATACAAAATGCATGTTATTGTTTATTTAGTACTGACCTGAGTAAGTTATTTCACATAAAAGATGTTTACGTATAGTCCACAAGAAAAAAATAATAGTTGAATTTATAAAATATTTATTATTAATATTGTGTTGTGTTGTGTTTTTTTTTTTTTTTTTTTTAGTGATAGTTGTTCAACAATTAAACTGCCTGCTGTTCTTCAGAAAAATCCTTCAGGTCCCACAAATTCTTTGGTTTTCCAACATTTTTGTATATTTCAGCCCTTTTCACACTGAGGACAACTGAGGGACTCATATGCAACTATTACAGAAGGTTCAAACGCTCACTGATGCGCCAGAAGGAAACCCAATGCATTAAGAGCCGGGAGGTGAAAATTTCCCTTGTGAATTTGAAGATCAGAGCAAATTTAACTTATTTTGTCTTCTGGGAAACATGTAACTATCTTCTGTATCCTCTGAAGGGCAGTGCTAAATGAAGAAATACGATATTTAGGCAAAATAAGAAAAAAAAATGTATACATCTCCATTCTGTTCAAAAGTTTTCTTAATGCATTGTTTTTCCTTCTGGAGCATCAGTGAGTGTTTGAACCTTCTGTAATAGTTGCATATGAGTCCCTCAGTTGCCCTCAGTGTGAAAAGATGGATCTTAAAATCATACAGTCATTGTTTAAAGGGTACAAATACACAAAAAAGTGGAAAGCCAAAGAATTTGTGGGACCTGAAGGATTTTTCTGAAGAACAACAGGCAGTTTAACTGTTCAGGACAAACAAGGGACTCATGAACAACCAGCACTAAAAAAAACAGAGCTGTGGATCATGTAGGTAACAACACAGTATTAAGAATTAAGGGGTTGCAAACTTTTGAACCGGTTCATTTTTATAAATTCAACTATTATTTTCTCCTGTGGACTATATGTAAACATCTTTTATGTGAAATATCTTATTCAGGTCAGTATTAAGTAAACAATAACATAACATATTTTGTATGATCCCTCTTATTTTGGCAAAATTAACATTTTTAATGATGCAAACTTTTGACCTCAACTGTATGTGTCAATCAGGCCTTTAAATTTAAAATTGTTACTTTTTTTTTAAATTATTTTTGTAAGGCTTTTAAAAACGAATTCAAACTGAACTGAATAATGTTTTTCTTTCCAGTTTTCTTAAAATCACTTTTTCTTCTTTCTCAAATTCTTCTTTCTTACATTCAAATTTGAATCATGAATCTCAATTCTGTTTGCTGCTCCAGAACTGAAATGAAATTTAAAGGGTGTTAAATTCAGAATGATGCACAAAATATTTTTCATTTGCTAGCTGGTTGCTAGGGTATTCTGGGTAGTAGTTACAAAGTTGGCGTTTACTAGTATACATCAAAAGAGTCTGGTCTTCTGCTTGATTTCCTCCTTCAGTGTGAGTCAGTGTAAATTTTTCACCTGTTTTATTGTTCACCAGGTGAAACTCGTAGGCCTGATCAAGTGGAACGGTAATAACACACCTCTCCACAACTGACATGTTATTTTCTGGCTCGAGCACTGCATGAGTTTATGCTGGGTCTAGCAATGCAGAAATCACACACTTCACCCGGGGTCACACATGCGACGTCTCTGAAAATGATGGCAGGTTTTTAGTGTGTTTCCCATGCGTTGGCAGTCTTTTAGGCAAAACAGCACTTCATTGTGTGAAGAAAGAAAGACCCCCGTCACTGTCACCGACTCTGAGGCGAAACAATAGAGCTGCCTTAAAAGAGGCCTGAGGTATTGGCAGGAGGAAGCGGCTCGGTTTGATGTGAGCGCTTCAGTTCATTCACATGTGCAGCAGAGACAGTTCCCTTTGTCATTACCTGCTGCTGTCGGAGCGAACGAGAGAATGAGACCAGAGACCGGGCTGTGGAGATAAGCTGAGCTTCTGAGAGCCGCTTGATTACCACAAAGACCCTGGTGAATATTGAGAAGGGTCAGGCCGTGCTGCGGGAGGGACGGAGGATCTGAAGTACCTTGCTGACAGGAGCTGAGTGCTGCTCTCTGAGGATCTCTGAGCTAAAGCACTTCTGATTCACTGCCACAGACAATCGTGTGAAAGTTCAGCTCACTGTCACTTGGGGGATTGAACATGTGCATGTACTAATGTGTGTAGGACTGGGTGATATATTGACTATTTAATATATGAAGTGGTGACATTGCATTTATCACAAATTTTATAAATTAAAAGGAAAAGTTAGTTATGATTTTTAGCATTTTTATTTGACTAATTAAGTTTCATGAAGACCGTGCAAGCATGCTAGTTTAGTACTTACTAATTAATTAATTAATGTTTTTTTATATACTGTTACAGTGTATATTACTATTTTGATTTTGCTTTTTTATGTTTTTATATTTAATTTACATTTTTAGCTTAAGTTTTAGTAATTTGTGTTTCTGTCATGTTTATTAGTTTTTGGGTGTTTCATATTTCTATTTAACTTTTTTATTTTGGAAATTTAAACTCATGTATTTCAGTGAGTTACAAAAGAAGCATTTATAATTGTAGTTTTAGTAATTTTGTTATGTGCTTGCCATTTATGTTTTTTATTTTATTTTTATTTCAGATTTAGTAATTTTAGTACTTCAACTTTTGTTTCACTTAGTTGCCAAGGAAATTTCTATTTCTAATTTATGTTTTTTAAGTTTAAGTCTAAATGTAAGTTTTTTTTATCCCAACTATATTTCAGTTATTATTCTAACTATTCTTAATAGTTTTTTGTGTTTTTTAACAATACTGTTTTACTGAACTGTTATGAAATGCAAAATGAACAATTTATTTATCTGATCACAAAGTCTTCATTTAGCATTTTATTTTAAAATGTTTTAGTAAACATGTATAGGTACATTTTTTCAGTCTATTTTAGATTGTGCATTAAATATGTTAAATCTACCTGACAACAAGGGCTGTTCGGTGCAGATGAATGTTCCTCTGAATTAGAAAATGAATGCTCTTTTAAGTCATTTCAGAGCAAATTTGTACCATAAATATGTCTGAGATTTATGTTGAATATCATCACAAGGCAAACAAAATCAAGATGTAGTTTCTTTATATTGCTGGATTGAACAGTTGCTGATTAAACTGTGAACAGAGAAAAAACTGACACTGATTTTGCTGATATATTCTATTTCAGTGCTAGATCATGGGGGTTTTGCACATGCTGTACAAAGCAAATCACGAACACACATCTGAGTAATGTTATGTATCTGTCTTGGTGAGCACCAGCCCTCGAGTGAACCCTCTAGCTCTGTCATACAGTAAGATAAAGGTCATATGATGCAATATTCAGCTGAATTACTGACACCTCAAAAGATTCACACACTTTTCCAGCCATGCGTCGAGCACCTGAGGCTGTGCAAGGAGGAATCACAAAAGAGATGTGAAACTGTTTCACGTGCCAAATGCTGTTCATCATAATCTCATGTGAGATGGGAGCCATTTCACCTTATTCACCTGTGTCATTTGTGCCATAAGATTGATTAATACAGCTGGATGACTACTCATTGCAAACATGCAAACACGCTGATATTGCAAATGCACCTAACTGCAACAGTTACTGTTGGTATTTGTGATTTGGGTATAGTTAAAGGAATAGTTCACCTAAAAATGAGAATTTGCTCAAAACTGACTTATCCTCAGGCCATCCATGATGTAGATGAGTTTGCTTCTTCATCAGATTTGGAGAAATGTAGCATTCCACCACTTGCTCACCAATGGATCCACTGCAGTGAATGGGTGCCGTCAGAATAAGAGTCCGAACAACTGATAAAACATCACAATTTATCCACACGTAATCCACACCACTCCAGTCCATCAGTTAACATCTCGTAAAGTGAAAAGCAGCGAACTTTATGTGAACTTTTATTCTGACGAAGATGAAGATGAAGAAACAAGCTCATCTTTGTCTTGGATGATCTGAGGGTGATGATATTTTCAGCTAATTTTAATTTTTCTGTGAACTAAGACCCAACACATTTGCTACATATGAGCCTCCATTATGGTGTTACAGTAATGTGTGAGATTCATTTTTTTGTAATCACTTTAATTTTCATAATAACTGTTTTGTCTTTGATGTGTGTAGATGAATGTTGCGTGATGATGTTCTAAAGTCGTGTGTGTTGTGTGCGTTTTTCTCCAGTGGTCAACACCACCTGTCCACCCAAGAAAGGTGAGAGACGGGCAGACTGCTGCCGTTGTGCGTGCGACACGCGTGTGTTCACGCAAAACACTGTGACGTGTGGCTGTATGTAGTCGTGTGTTTTTCACTGTCTTGGACTTTTCTTGTAAGAAAAGCTCCATTTACTCCATTAAGTTCTCATTGTTTCTGTTTGTGCTTGCCATTATGGGTCAATGACAAATAGGACGTCCGAGTGGATGAAAAGGGGAAAACAGTTTAAAAACTAGAATACTTTAGAATAGTTTTAAAATGCACTTTTTGTGCATTCATCCCTAGCTTTTAATAAATGTACTTTTTGTGTTTGTGCAAGGAAATAATAATAGTAATTTTTATAAATTAAATTATAGTTTAAAACAAAACGACTTCATTATTTTGTTTTTAAGATTTTGATTTTGTCGCAGGTTTTTTTTATAAGAATATCACATTTTAAAGTCTTTTCTGCATTATGATCTCAGGACAGTTGTCACTTAGTTAAAAAATGAAAATAAATTAAATTAATCATATTAATCATAGAAAAGGTTGTTCTGAATTCTGTTTTGTTTTTGTCATTTTGAATAGGTTATTAGATTCTGGACACAAAACAAAGAAAATGAGCACCACGTCATTGATCCTTATTTGTTTTTCCTTTTGATCTTTGTTTCATTGTGTGTGTCCTCTGTAAGTAGCATGTTGTGTCTGTGATGTCTCCCTTTGATTTGATTCTGTTTGTGTGTGTATGTCCATGTTCTGGAGTGCTTGTTTGTTATTGCCTGTGAAATAAGCAGGAAACCAGTGACGGCATGCATAATAATTAATCAGATGAAAGGTAGACAAGTACAGCTGGACGGAACATCACACGAGTCCAAGCACCTTAATAATGAGACTCGGCTTTATTTGAAATGTGGGAATTCTATTTCATAATGTGACATCATTCCAAAAAGTGAAATTGGATAATCAACAAAATAAAAAAAAAAGGTAGGACAGTTTTTTATCTATCTGGATCTCTACATGGCAGATGCTTGGAGAAGAAGTGGTTGGTGATGTCATTTTAGAGATGAAGCAAGTTATTTCACTTTAATAAAAGTGTATGAATGCAAACTTTTTTTCTTTGGAATAATATGTGCACTGATACATTATGCATATTAAGACCAGAAACATTCATCCATCCAGTACTAAATAAGGCAAACCCTGCTTAGTTTCCAAGATCGGATAAGAACCGTTGTGTTTTTTAGGAAAAGTTCATCAAAAAATAAAAATGTACTTACCCTCAAGCCATCCAAGATGTAGATGAGTTTGTGTCTTCATCAGAACAGATTTGGATAGATTTTGCATTTCATCGCTTGCTCACCAGTGGATCCTCTGCAGTGAATGGGTGCCATCGGAATGAGAGTCCAAACAGCTGATAAAAACATCACAATAATCCACAAGTAATTCACGCCACTCCAGTCTATCATTTAACATCTTGTGAAGTCAAAAGCTGCATGTTTGTAAGAAACAAATCCATCATTAAGATGTTTTTAACTTCAAACTGTTGCTTTTGCCTAAAATACACGACCATAATCCATAATAGCGTTTCCTGTTCCAAAATCACCAACATATTTGTTTAAAGCTGTTTTGGCTTGTAAACGGTGCTTGATCTGTGCAGATTTCTCTCCTGATTCAGGCCAGACAATTTTTTCACTGGAAAAAGCAGTATTATGGATAGAGGAAGCAATGTTTTGACGTTAAAAACATGTTAATGATGGATTTGTCTCCTGCAAATGCACATCTTTTTACTTCTCAAGATGTTAATTGATGTACTGGAGTGTTGTGGATTATTGTGATGTTTTTATCAGCAGTTTGGACTCTCGTTCTGACGGCACCCATTCACTGCAGATGATCCATTGGTGAGTAAGTGATGGCATGCTCTCCAAAATTTCTGCAAATCTGATGAAGAAACAAACTCATAATATAAATAAAATATTTCTTAGTTCAAATTTAAGCTTGCCTTGGGCTAGAAGACTCTTGCATTTTGTGATTTCGGCAGTCGGAAGCTTAGAGAAAATATCTAACTGGTGTTTCAGAGCTAATTAGCTAAACCTCAAACAGAAGCGAACAATCTGAGCCGCTGACACTGGTGTAAAGTTATCTCCTGTTATCTCTTCATCCAGCACTGGAGCTCACGAGTTCTTCATATCTAGGTTATACACAGCAGTTTTACCTTCTCCGTATTATCTTTATTGTTAGATGTTATCTCAAACAAATCCTATTAGTTAGTTAATCCTGATTAATTAGTCAGGAAACCTCCAGTAACTGTGTCATGGTTTGGAATGGAGAGGTTCGATGCCACCGCTTCCCATCTGAAGAGCACATTAAACCCGAATGATGCATGAGCTGCATGACATCAAACTGTATTAATCTGTGTTGTGCTTGTGCAATTACAATCGATGCAGTCAGTGAAAACAGTGACAGAGTGAAAATAAAAATCAGAAGTTAGAATATCTACCTCACCATATGTGTCTTGTACATAGTAACTAAATACTAACCATAGACATCTGTGCATTTCTGCACTACTTACATTAATCTGCTTCTAGTAGTATTTACAAATCAGTGTCATGAAAAACATGTCCAAACCAAAATCTAAAAAAGCTAAAGCACATTTAGCTCTTTTGTCGGTTTGTTTTTCAGCTTGGCTATTGAATTGCTTGAGTAGCTAAATGTATTCAATACGTTTCAATCTCCAACTTTATTCCTCATTGGCTTCATTTTCCAGCCGTTTGATCCTAAATCTCTGTGGCCGCGTGTTCTCGCCTGGGCTGTCAGGCTCCGTCCTCGTCTCGGCACAAAAAAGGTGATATTGTTAGACTACAAATGGAAGCGAGGCGAGGCCATTCCACAGGGTTCAAACAGTCCCTTTGAAGTGCCAGACTTATTACAAAATGTGCCGTTTACCCTCATACAAACACACACACATGCAAGCACACTGAAAATTGGTGCTTTTAAAAGCTTAATAGAGCCGCCGCTCACTGAGACTTAACTTGCGGATATATGCCAGAGAAGAAGCCAACATCAGGACACAAATAAAGCTGTAAAAATATACACATGTATGTATTCGGAGAAAAATTACTGTATATGGATATATGCAAAACAGATCACACTGATATGTATTTGTTGAATATGATGTAAAATTACCTTTCAGGTGCAAAATGAGTTTTGTAATTAGCCTTTTTGATTGAAAAATATCTAAACTTACTTGAAAAGCAACACCTTAAATCATGAATTTAAGAGTATTTTGTCTAACCGCACTGTTGGATTTTTTCATTTGTTTTAAACTCATTTATACTTAAAACATTAAAAATAATAATAATAAAATAAAAAATCTGCCAATGCAATAATGCAATATTGCTTCTCAAGTAAATGTATATTGTTGTTTTGTTTTTTATTGGAAAATGAAACAGAATTAAGAACTTTTCTTTTGTGTATTATACATTTAATTGTAATTTATATTATATGACTTGTATTATCATTTAAAAATAATAATAATTTTAAATTTAATATTTATAATAATGTGTTATATTTCCCCTTGCAGTTTCGTCATGTACCTCTAGGGTTTTGCATGGGAAATTCTGACTACTTATGAGTATATATATTAAAATTAGGAATTTATCTTTATTTTTATTTTTTGATTACTGGAGTACATTTTACAAGAAAATACTATTTCAGTGGGGTTTTTTTTCATCTTTAATTTAATGTGTTAAATTAGTTGTGATTGTTTGCACAGTTTACTAGGTTTTTTTTGTGTGAAAATTGTTTCTAAAATCCAAATGTTTTTACATTATAAGTATATAAGTATATAAAAAAAAGTGGGTGAGATGATATGCATTTAATTCATTTTATGTATTTTATGCATATGTATTTTCTCATTGTCATGCTGATGGGAAATTATGGGATAATCCTGTTGCCTCATAAATCATCTTAATGAGAATTTTTTCCAAAGTTTTATTGCCATTCTTTGTTGACAGCAAAGCACAAAATGCATAGAAACTAAATTGTGCTGTCAACATTCTCAATTAAATGTTGATAAGAAGCGAGTAGCTTTCTCTGTCAAGATTTCCATGAATAAGCCTCAAAGAAAATCCCAGAGGAAATTATGGCTTTTGGTACTGTTCATGCATGCTCATCTCATACATATATTACATAAATATTAAATAAACCCCCTGAAACTGGTTATAAACACTGCACAATGTTGTAATTTCATCATATGCGTCTTATTTTGACAGCATGATCTGTTTGGATGATAAATCTGTGTAAAGGTTTCGTCAGTAAACCTCTAGTTACTCTGCTTTTCACGTCCTGTTCCTCAGAGCGGATCTCACACGTCTCCTCGTTTGTCTTTTTCACACTTTTTCCATTGCTCTTTGAGGTGTATTTCTACTTTTTTTTTTTTTCTCCCAGTATTTTTTTTCTCTTTTTTACTCTGTGAGAGCGTCAGAGCTGTCAGCAATTACCAGCAGAGATAGTGTTGATGTTTGTAGAGAAGAAAAGTGAAGAGAGTCAGAGATAGACTTGTGTCACGGGCTCAGAAGAGCAATCGTTGTCACCCGCGACAGTCTGAAGCAGAGGTCGGTCCTTGGGGCAGAGTGTGTGTGTGTGTGTGTCTTTAATTTTTGGAACTGAACACCTGCAGTGTTCCTCTCCTGTCACGACCCGACAAGATGATTCAACAGCCCACTTCAATCAGACCTGATGAGCCAACAGCGAGCCCTTTGGAATCACTTCCTCCTTTCCAAAATCACACTTCCTGTCTCGTTTCATCTCATTAGTGTTGTTTGCTAAGACAAGCGTCACTATTACTGTTGCTCATCGTTAGAGTACTAACACTAATACCAAGTAATAACCTTTTACAACGTTTGTGGCAGGGCTGAGTGATATGGAACTAAAACAATTTTATATTTCTTTAGTGTCTTTGATTCTTTTGACAAAATTCAATATTTATTACTACTATTTGGGTGAATAAAAGTATACTTCAATTATAAATTAATGCTTTTATACAAAAAAGGATGCACTAAATTGAAAAAAAGACAGTAAAGACATTTATAATGTTACAAAATTATTATTATTAAACTTTATATTCTTTTACAAACCTTAAACAAAGATACATTAAAATTAAATAAATTAAATTAAATTAAATATTAACAAAAGTATCACAGTTTCCACAAAAATATGACATAGCAACACTTTTTCAACAATAATAATAGAAATGTTTCTTGAGCAGCAAATCATGTGACACTGAAGTCTAATGATGCTGAAAATTCAGCATTGCATCACAGAAATAAATTACATTTTACAACAAATTCACATAAAAACAGTTATTTTAAATTGTAATAATATTTCACAATATTCCTGTTTTTATTGTATTTTTGATCATATAAATGCAGCCTTGGTGAGAAGAAGAGACCTCAAACGTTTACCCCTAACAGTAGTGAATATCTTGATATTATGTATTATGTATTTCAGATGGCTAAAAAAGATGATTTTTTTTTTAAAATCAGAACAGTCACAACATTGATTAAAATACAAAGTAAATGTATTAAAAATTAAACCGTTCCACCACAGTTTTTATAAATTATTTAATTATTTAATATTAAATATTTAATTATTTAATATTTAATTACTAAAGTGTGTGTGTGTGTGTGTGTGTGTACATACACTTTAGTAACTTATATATATTTTTTATTTATTTAATTTCGTTGAGTCAGAGTTTTGAATACATTTATTTAAAACGATTTATTTAAAAGTGTTTGAACTGATTCACAGCAAAACTTACCGACCATATTTATGCTTAATTTTATATATAATTGTGAATATATCTGGAAATTTTAATATACCGCTCAGCCAGAATTTCCTAGAGTCCTGCAGCAGTTTGTCTTAGAGCAGTAAGTAACGGCATCATGCCGGTGAGTTTTGCACAGACATACAGCAAACCACTCACATTTTCTCCAGAAATTGTAAAGCCTAGTTTCTGTCATCTCCTCGAGCTCCCACTCTAATGTTTTGGTCCTGTGAGAGGATCAGGCCACCTCTGCCATATGAATCATTATCTGTGAGCTGAAGTGTGCAGCCGTTTGTCACAAAACCTCTCTAAAACACTTCTCAGTAGTGATGAAACATCGATCTATCAGTGCAGGTCAGCGTCCCTTCAAATGCACGCGGCCGGTCACCGCAGCGGCCCGTCTTATTAACACTCACGGACGCTGTCGCTCTGAACGCCGCCGCGCACAAACCCCAGAGATGTTTGGACAGATTTGTGCATTAGTGCTCCTGCAGGACCACAGCTCCTCTCCGGTGCTTTACCAAACATAATGAGAGGAAAGATCAAACTGGTCCGGGATCAGCAGTCAAGGGCAACAGATGGCGGGTCTGCTGTGCACTGTGTGCGCTGTCGCTATTCAGATCCCCTGCTAGCTGAAGAGTCTAGTCAGAAAACGATAAAATGCTCATGATAGAGATGCAAGACCCGGTCCTGCTATGGTGAGGTCGTTCCTGCTGCAAGCTTTTGTTGCTCTTGGCAGGAGAAGGTCACGCCACACTTTTGTGAAAGTGGCGATGTCTCATTTAGCAAGGCTTTTTGCAGCTTATTTTGCAGCTATTTCTGCTTTGAAGTGGTCATGTTAATATTAATTTAAAATTGCATTACTTAATTGCATGACTTGCACTTTACACCCCCACAATTTTAAATTTATACTAGATTAAATTAAATGCTTTAAAACTATCTTAAATAATAAAATATTAATTTCAATAATTAAAAACATTATTTATATTTTTTAGCAATTCAGTTTTCAATAAATAATTATATTTTGAAGTATAATAATATAATTAATATGAGAGTTATACAGTTTTATTACAGATTTATTATACTACATTATATTTAATAGATTTCTTTATGTGCTTTTTGTGGTATTAATGTTATCAAGTAGTTTATTAACTGAACATTAATTTGAATGATAAATGATAATGGAAATTCCTGAAACTTAGATATTCATCTTTAAACGCTCAGATTGTGAATTTTGAAATATTTTAGAGATGTTTTGCATATGGTTAATGTATCGGTAAAGCTGAAAAGTCTCATTTATCTTGTTCAACCGTTTTACTACATTTTTAGTTTACACACCAAATGCACTTTTCCCCCCCAAACAGAGTCTAGTAAATCTGCATTTAAAGATATAGTTCACCCAAAAATTTAAATTGCTATAATTTATCACCGTCATTTTGTACCAAACCTGTGTACGTTTTTTCTGCAGAACACAAAAGAAGGTATTTTAAAAAAAAAATACTTTGGAACGGCAAGTTCTTTTCCCATAATTTAGTGTACTTCTCTGCATTCTGCTGTCAGCACTAAGTTTTTCACTAGTCTGAATGCATCGTCTGCCAAATGCGTAAATATTTCCTAGCTTCTCAGACCTGGAAATTGGCAAAAAAAAAAAAAAACTGTGCACTATGAAATTGCACAAAGCCAACCAATCAGACTGAGGTTTTTGAGAAAGCTCTTGCTATTTTTGTGTGCATGGTCTGTGCGACGTCTGAGACTCAGACTGCTTTGAGTTTTTGCCAGTCATTGCTATTTATAAGCCCCTGTGAAACATTGTCCTGTGTAACCAACACTGATGAATCCCTGACAATGTGTCACAATATCTGAGCCAATGAAAGAGCAGATGTGACTGTGTTCGTCGGCTCATCATAGCAGAGGGTCTTCATTCTGTCAGACAGGGCTGGGCACTGGTCTTTGATTTTACTTTGTCTGTGTTATTTCTTGACATAGAAACACACTCCCATGTGTCATTTCTTTTTTGGAAAAAGCCAGCAAACATGACCACATGACCAAATGAAGTGTTATTTCTGGATTTAATCGTGTTTCCAGATGCACAGCGGTGTCACTGAATGGAGGGTGTTGGAGAGAAATATTAAAGCTGACAACGAGTCCCTTTCTGTTACACACAGATTCATGTAACACACGTTAGGAAGCTCCCATTGATCACAGCCAGTCAAATGCTGTTTCCTTGCTACAGCGTACACGTGATTGGAAAGGACGGATGCGTTAGCAGTGGATTTGGATTTGTGAGCAGCGTTGCGCTCCAGAACGAATGCGCCTCTTTTGAGGGGAAAGTTCTCCAGGCTTCATCCTGCTGAAGTGAATGACATCACCTCCGATAACAACAACACTATTGTGTAATTACTTACTAGATGTGCGGCTGAGTAGGTACTGGACGTGTCCAACGTCAAGCAACGTCAATTTTATGATGTTTATCTATCTTGTTATGTCGTTCTGTCATTCTCTTTCCATTCATTCATATTGTTATATCATTTTATCCATTCTTCCATACATCATACTGCCTGTCTATCATTCTATCTATCAATCAGTCCATCTGTCTGTACATCCATTCTATATCTCATTCTGTCAATCCATCCATACATCCATTTATTCAACCATCAGTCCATCCCTTCATCATTCTGTCTATCATTCCATCATCATCTGTCCATCTGTCTGTCATTTTATCAGTCCATCGATCCAACCAGCCATAAAGCCATTCGTCCATCCATCCAATCATCCATCTATCATTCCGTTGTTCTATCGTTCTATCCATGCATCCGTCATTCTGTTTATCATTCTGTCTTTCCATCATCCATCTGTCTATCTGTCCGTTGTTTTATCTGTCATTCTATAAGTCCATCCATCCATTATTCAGTCATTGTATTTATCATTCTATCAGTCCATCCATCCATTATTCAATCATTGTATTTATCATTCTGTCTGTCCATCTATCCATCCATTCGTTAATCCATTATTCTATCATTGTTTTATTTGTCATTCTATCATAGCATCCATCTATCCATCCGTCTTTCCAACTTTCCATCTGTCTGCCGTTCTATCTGTCATTCTGAGTTTGTCTGTCCGTCCATCCATCCATCCATCCATCCATGTGTCTTTCCAACTGACCATTTGTCTGCCATTTTATCTGTCGTTCTGTGAGTTCATCCATCTGTCCGTCCCTCCATCCATCCATCCATATGTCTTTTGTTTTTTCTGTAATTCTATCAGTTCATTCATCCATCCACCCATCATTCTGTCATTCTGTTTATCATTCTGTCTGTCCATCCATCCATCCATCCTTCTGTCCATCTGTCTGTTGTTTTATCTGTCGTTCTGGCAGTCCATCCATCCATCCATCCATCCATCTGTCTGCCGTTCTATCTGTCATTCTGTGAGTCCATTCATCCATCCATCTATCCATCCATCGTTCTATCATTCCGGGTGTCAATCCATCCATCTGTCTGTTGTTTATCTGTCATTCTGTCAATTCATCCATCCATCCACCCATCATTCTATCATTCTATTTATCATTCTGTCTGTCCATCCATCCAACTATCTATCCATCCATCCATCCATTCATCCATCCATCCATTTATTCATCCATCTGTCCGTCTGTCTGTTGTTTTATCAGTTCATCTGTCCATCCATCCAACCATCCATCTTTCTATCATTGTATTTATCATTCTGTCTCACCATCCATCCATTCATTCATCCATCTGTCCATCTATCTATCTAGGGTTTAACATTACTTGCATATAATATTTAGATCAGTATTCTTCTGTTATATATGTTTATGTCTGGGTGATATCATTAAAGCACACAACAATGTTAATTCGTTCTGCACAGGTCTTTCTCATCATAAATTGCAAACTGAAGCATCTGATTTTTCATTTAAGCCTTTTATCCGACATTAAGTCGCAAGTGATATTTCATAAAGGCAGTTTCTCTAACCTCTACACTCCTACTCAGAAAAATCAAACTCCTGATTACAGATTAGTCATCCAGTCCCAATCTGATTTCTACAGCGGTCATTCCCAGTGTGCGAGCTGACAGCTGATCTCCTTGCTCTGACTGCGATGTAGCGGCTGCCTGCTGTCATCGCTTGATTGATGCTTCGGCCTCTGGAGCATTTCAGTAGGGCTGTCAGTCTGTCACGCTGCATTGAGCTAAATCACACAGTACCACAGACTTGTGCTTACATTACAATGTCAGTCTGTAAGGCTGCAGGCCTGAGGGAATGTATATTTTTACCCTACAATATGTACCTAGGGCTTGACCATCACAAATAATTACAACAACATGACACAAAGATAGTAACAAAAAGTAAAAATACATAAAACGCTGTTGGTGGTTTTCTAAACAGACACAATAAGCCAAGTTTGAAAATTAAAATGCACAATTAGACGATTGTATGGTGTTTTTTGCACTATATGCTTAGTTTGTTTCACTGTATAATGTCCTGGCAGAATGTTACCAGTACCTTTTCCAAATTAAGTTCTATTGAACTCCTATAACTCTACAATGCAAAGTGTTAATGCACATGGGAATACAGAAAATTCCTTTAAATGAGCATAGTACATTGGGCTGTAGAGGTTTGAGACTTGAGAATTTTCTTAGCGGTCATTTTTAAAGCAGCATGTGTACAGTGCACCTCTTTAAAATTCCTCTCCTGTGGCATAAGGGAGTCTAGAGACCCAATCACCACTCAAACCCTGTCATCCAGGCCCTAAAAATAACTGCCCTCTGATCCAAGATCCCCGGTGAATGAACACACCGGCAGTGTAAGCCATTTTACCTGTGCAGATACAGGTCATCTCAAACTCTCCACATGTGAGACCTGTATGCATCACTGCCAACTTTATTGGTATCTTTATTAGGAATATTTACTGTTTTACTAAAAGGACCATGTAAACTAATGGCATTTTCTGCAGCTTAAAGAGGAGAGCATGGCGTTGACAATATGGGTCTGGTTCTTGGGAATGCATGAACTGAATCTTAAATGCAATGCAAGTCGCTTTGGATAAAAGCATCTCCCAAATGCATACATGTGAGTTCAGTTTCTGCAAAATGCAACAGTGCACAGTCTGCATCTGTTTTTAGTATGCATGCATGACCTAAAATCTGGAATCATCACAGCAGATTTTTCCTCATAAAGCCCCCTGGAGTTGTGTGGCGTCTGCTGTCACGCTGATGATTTATTCCGCATTTTTTGCTAACAGGAGATGGCAACCCCAAGGAGAGCAGTCCATTCATCAACAGCACCGACCCAGAGAAGAACCAGCAATATGACGGCAAGAACATGGCTCTGTTTGAGGTACACAGGAACGCACGCACATTAAACGATAAACCTGCAACAGTGGCACATTTCAGCTCTCATTAATGCTAGACAGTGAGGTACGTGCACGCAAACTATAGTGATTAACGGAATAAAAGAGTCTGACAGTAATTAATAAGGATAATTAGCGTTTGAAGGGCAGGAAGTCCCCAGGACATTGAACTCTGCAGGTGGATGATAAAAGCAAGTCCAAAAGAAGCATTAAACACATGCTGTACTGCATCTAAAAATATTTAAAACTGCCTTTAAATGGTTTCATATGAATTACTAGACGGAGATGCCCAAACTTTTTAAAATAAATGCCAAAAATCAAACTTGATTGAAGGTTGTGGGCCAAAGAAATAGTTAAAATGTATTCCATTTTTTGTATTTTAAATAATTAAACATACATTTTAATTTTTTTATTTTTTTTGTGGATTTTTTTATTTTATTTAAAAAATCATGCATTTCAATGCAAAAGTAAAACAAAGAAAATAAGGTTTTATGCATTTATATGCATTTTAAACTAAAGACCTAATGTTGAAAGAAAGTGTTAATGTTCATAATTAAGTAGATGCAAGAAAAGTCTAAAATGATATTTTATTTGATTTATATATATTTTTATTGACTTTGCAGTTAACACCAAAACAAAATCAAATTAGCAATTTAAAGATCTCTACACTGTAAAAAATAACAAACACAATTTGTTGTCAACTTAAAATAATGTGTTACCCTGCTGCCTTTAAATATTAAGTTCAGTCTACTCAAATAAGTTTAGTCAACTTGAAATGTCAAGTTGTACTCAGTGATAACTTATTGAAAATTTGGTTTGTTAAACTTGAAAGCTGGGCTCTTACCCAGCTGCCTTAAATTTTTAAGTTGAATCAACTCAAATATCTAAGTTGTCACTTTTGAGTTGACTAAACTGGTTGGTTACAAAATTATTTTAAGTTGACTCAACAAATTATTTTTTACAGTGTATGTGATCTCAAACATTTTTTCTGTTTTATCTGTATACATTAAACGCATTAATGACAATGCAAATTCAAAACACTTTTAATGACCAGTGAATGCTAGTGTACTAATTGCTCTTTTTCTGCAGTATGCAAAAGTGCACAGTATGCATAAGTTTTTAGCATGCATGGATGAACTTCTGCATTTGATAAAATGTGCATTAAACATGTTTTACTAAAATGTGAATTGATGCTATGGCAGTTTTCTCTTCAAATTCAACATTTCTTATCAAATTCTAACTATATTAAATTATCTGAGCTGATATCTGCATCCATTTTGTAGCTTTTTACTCCTGCTGAGACAACTAGTGACTTATTTGTTTCTGTTTTTATTTTTTCTTCAATTTCTAATGATGCATATTAAATGAAGCTTGAGAACAAAACACAACTGAGGGTCTCATGAGCTATTAAAGAGCAAACCCTGAGCAAATATTGTCCTCTGGGCTTGTCGTTTGCAATCTGTACAAGTAAACATGACATTTTAGATGTTCCTCACAAGCTGCTTGAATTATTTAATGCTTACGGTATTTTTTCTGTATGTGTGTGTGTGTGTTTACTCTACAGGAGGAGATGGACACAATTCCCATGGTATCGTCCCTTCTCAGCAGTCTCGCCAACTACTCAAACCTTACCCAGGGGAGCAAAGAACACGAGGAGGCGGAAAACAACGAAGGCTCGCGCAAGAAACCTGTCCAGGTAGGCATACACGCTTACGGCATGCTCTCAGAGCAGCGGATATCACACATTTTCATCTAGCTCTCGATTGCTACAGGTGCAAATTAATTGGCTGCTGCCAGACTGAGCGTATAAATATAGCGAGACCTCGGATGTGACTCAAACCCGTGTTTAAAAGACAGCTCTCAGCTCTGTCTTGCACTTTTGACCTGTGACCTGATCTCCCTTGGTCCCTCGCCATCCCAGAGAGAGCGTGCTCATTAGAGACTGGCCTCAATCAAGCTTATAACCCCCCTCATGGCGCTGGCCTTTCCCGGTCTGTTTCTCAGTCTGTCGTGTGCAAATTTGCTTCCAACTTTGTGTTTATATCAAAGGATTGTTATAAGAAGATGCATAAAAACTTATGCTTATAAGCAGCTTCTGGGAGTCTTGGTGCACTACTTGTGCACATGGAAGTGAACTCATGTTGAGGTGTCATAGTTTATAACAGGTTGATAAAATAAGTTCTTTTAATGGCTTATACAATTATATTTCATAAATGTGACCCTGGACCACAAAACCAGTCTTAAGTAGCACGGGTATATTTGTAGCAATAGCCAAAAATACATTGTTTGGGTCAAACTTTTCGATTTTTCTTTTATGCCATAAATCATTAGAATATTAAGTAAAGATCATGTTCCATAAAGATATAATTTCCTACCTTAAATATTTTAAAACTTAATTTTTGATTGGTAATATGCATTGCTAAAACCTTAATTTGGACAACTTTAAAGGCGATTTTCTCAATATTTAGATTTTTTGCACCCTCAGATTTCAGATTTTCAAATAGTTGTATCTCTGCCAAATATTGCCCTGTCTTAACAAACCATACATCAATGGAAAGCTTATTTATTCAGCAGGATGGTACAGTATAGATACAGTATAGATCTCAATTGCAAAAAAAAATTGACCCTTATGACTGATCCTTGGTCTTTCTGTTGCGCCAAAATAATAAAGAAGTGCAATATTATTTTTTTATTTTTTTATGTATTGTTATAAGTAGTATATATCAACCCATATATCAGCCGATATTTGCCATTGATGGAAATTGTGATAGTGTTGAGATTGCCTGAGTGCATTAATCTCTTAATTAGTGTGTCTCTATATAATAATTATTAGCTATAACTGTTAAACAAAAAAGTAAACTGTAATAGAAAGGCAAAACACTATAATACTTTCTCATTTTATTGTCAGCATGTCACAAATATGATTTTATATCATTTAAACAAGTGTTATAAATACTAAAATTGGATTAGAGACAAAAACAAAAGTTGGCATCTTAATAAATCTAATTTACAGATTTTTTTTCTTCATTTTTTCATTATTTATCCATTTTCTGATTATTTACACAGTTGTACATGTATATATATATATATAGTGTATGTGTATATATATATATATCTTGACCATTGGCCAGATATAGGCATAATAATTATTACTTATTGTACTTACTAATATTTTATATTAGCTTTAAAGTGAAAAAGGGGTTTTAATTTTAATTTAGGTTTAAGTTTAAGTTCAATTTTTTTAAATTACTTTTTATTTTATATTTATCTTTGTTTTTATTTCAGTTGTCATTTTAGCAATTTTAGCGCTTCAACTTATTTTATTTCAGTTTTTCTTTTCCAACTTTTATTTTATTTTAGGCAACAGTTCCATTTTTGTATATTTTCAGCTTATTTCAACTACCAAAAATATAATTTTAATACTTTCAGTTTAAGTTTACAACTCTGTAAGAATTCAGTCATTCTTTTTCACAGAGAGTATCTGCTGAGCATGTGTAAGACATTTAACATGTGTTAAACTATCTCCTATTATAATTCCCCTTCGGTCTACTCTACACGAGCAGCCAAAATGACCAAAACCCTAGTAAAGATGAAACCCTGTCATAAATCATTGCTCAGCTATACAGAGAGAGCAAGTGGGAGAGAAATGAGAGAAAAATAGAGAATCGAGATGGAATTGGATTTGTCCTCTCCACACGATCAAGAGAGCGATAATCTTCCTCTTGTTTCACACAGCGACTTCAACTTAATTAGCTCGTCTTGCAAAGCATCTGTTCTCCAATCAGCCTCCATTTTGAGATGGTCAATCCGCTCATCTCCAGCAGCAAATGTCCTCACGTATCCACACGCACGCTCTACAGCGGGGGTCCGTTCGTTATCAATCACGTCGCCAAGATTCAGCCAAGCTCAACAGATCACTAGAACTCTGTCTCTTGTTCTAAAGACGTCTTTATGTAGCAAAAATGGCACAGAAGTTGAATCTGAAGTGGCATATACACTACTGTTCAAATGTTTGGGGTCAGATTTTTATTTTACTGAGCAAAGTTGCATCAAATTGTTCAAAAGTGACCATAAAGATATTTATAATGTTACAAAAGATTTCTATTCCAAATAAACGCTGCTCTTCTGAACCTTCAACTCATCAAAGAATCCTGAAAATAAACATGTATCACGGTTTCTACAAAAATATGAAGCAGCACAACTGTTTTCAACACTGATAATAATCAGAAATGTTTGTTGAAAAACAAATCAGCATATTAGAATGATTTTTGAAGGATCATGTGACACTGAAAACGGGAGTAATGATGACGAAAATTCAGATTCTCATCACAGAAATAAATTACATTTTAAAATATATTAAAATAGAAAACTGCTATTTTAAGCTTTAAAAATATTTCACAATATTGCTGATTTTACTATATTTTAAATCAATTAAATACAGCTTTAGTGAGCAGAAGAGACTTCTTCCAAAAACATTAAACAAATCTTACAGACCCCAAACTTTTGAAATACCAAACTTATACCAAATGTGTACATTTTTACCATCTACTATTTGCTTTTTTTAGATTTACCATTTAACACTGTTTTTAGGCAACGTTAAGTTAAAAATCATTATTACTGTAGTGCACATACTTGCACTACAGATTTGAACAAACTTATAACATTACATATTCATACCTTGAGTACATAACAATCACTGTTTGTGGTACAGACATGAATGATCTGATTTGACAATTTTTTGTCGAGGAGAGGTTTGTTTTTACTTTTCTATGCAATCTGATTTACATTTTTTATTGGTGGACAGTAAAACAGGCAAAAAAAACCTTTACATTTGCATTTTGATGCATTTTTGCATCAAAGTTGTAAATAAAACAAAGATTATTGGAGTGTTTTACAAGAATTTACAGTTTACAAGACTACTTCAGTTTTTCTACTTCAACATTTCATGTTTAATGCAATGTTACTAGCCTTTTTTATCATTTTTGTGAAATTTACTAGTGATTTCTAAGTGGAAATTGTTGTAAATGCTGTAAAAAAAAAAAAAAAAAAGTAAATCCTACACCATTTCTTTCAGTCTATGTAAAAATCTAGTAATGTTTGCAATTCACTTGTGGTGTAGAAATGGCGCACACTTTGGCTGTAATGTTGTGTTGCTGCAGATGCTTGTGTTGATAATTGGTTGGAAGCAGATATTTCAGTCTTACCGCATTGATGTGGGCTGATTGCATGCATAAAAATGTTATTTTTCTCCTGAAGGATGATGTAAGATGAGCTATGAGGAATTTTTTCCTCATAACGAGAGGTTATCAGATGTTCCGGGCGGTGACATGTGGTCGTTACAGTTGCCATATGCTCTCTGTGGACCAAAAGCCAACACTCGCTACATGAACACGCACACACAGAGTCACAGGAAAAATGCTAATTCATGTCAAGCTCTGAGGGACGGGGGCGCAGAGCAGTTATTTGTGCAATTTCTGAACATGCTGGCGTGCACACAGTAATCCGTGTTGGGCTGACAGTGATATTCGCTGCCCTTTTCCTTCCCCTGCCATTGCTGTGGTTTTTAATAATTCACCCCGTCTGAACTAAGTCACATTAACGCTGTCAGCTCCTGTTTGGGCAGCCAAGCGAGAGAAGACTATTACAAGCTCCTTGCTTTTCTCCTCTGCTCTTCTCTCTCTCTGGCATCAGTTATCAGTTCGTTTGTCAGTCCTGTCAGCGTGCAAAATGCAGTTGTGTTCATGTACAGTATGAATATATTCATGTCAGAATCATGTTTTAACAAAATGATAGTTTTCTTAAAATGAAACCTGTTTTGGAACTATTATGGGCTTTTTGTATTGCAACATTATTTTCATGACAATTAAACATTTCCCCCACAGCAAAAGAATTCCATTTCTGTAGTGAGAAACTGTCAACATGTTTCTAACAGCTCTCTGAATAATAACACATCTGCTTTAATAGCACAGACATTTGAGGGAAACTCAATCACGCCCTTGAGCACTCATGTTTGTTACTGCCAGAGGAATGCAAGAACACAGTAAGAAAGAAATGAATACTTTTATTCAGCAAGGATGCATTAAATTGATCGAATGTGACAGGAAAGACATTTAAAACCTTACAGAAAAATTCTATTTCAAATAAATGCTGTTCTTTTAAACTTTCTATTCACCAAAAAATTCTGAAAATAAAATGTATAAGTTTCCACAAATATATGAAGCAGCACAACTATTTAAACATTAAAAATAATAATAAATATTTCTTGAGCAGCAAATCAGCATATCAGAATAATTTCTGAAGGATCATGTGACACTGAAGACTGGAGTAATGATGCTCAGGTTTGATCACAGGAATAAATTACATTTTCAGATATATTCAAATGAAAAACAGTTAGTTTAAATCATAATAATATTTCAAATTTTTACAGTTTTTACTGTATTTTTTATCAAATAAATGCAGCCTTGGTGAGCAGAAAAGTCTCATAAATATAAAAATACCAAACTTTTGAGCTGTAGGGTATGTACTCTGTAATGCTCATTTTTGGCCTAACTGTGACTCAGAGAGTGTAAATTAGTACATGCAATATCTTAAATATGGATAATTTAGAGTTAGAGAAAGAAAAGTTTACAGATTGAAAACCTAAAACTAAAGTACCTAAATTTAAAACCTATTGCTGGGGAAAGAACATTTGAGAGACACATTTCAGCACCAAGTTTTAAATCTCATGCTATTTCAATACCTGTATGACTTTCATTTCATTCATATTTTGATACGTCTCAGTGTTTTGGTCCATACAATGAAAGTCAGTCTATTTTTTGTTTGTTTGTTTGTTTGTTTTTGTTTTTAAAAATACAAAGAAACAGAACAGTGAACAAAAAAACTTTGTCTAATTTTAGGTTTAGTTAGGAAGTAATCAATTTGGAAAATATGCACTTTTAAACACACTTTTATTTCTATTCCTAATATGTCGAAAACACAGAACTTTTCATGCCTCATCATAATCAGTTAGGAATTACATGAGTCATAAATGCTACCATAATTTAATTTCAAAACGTCATATTTGAGAAAACAGAGTACTCTGGATATTACTGTTGGCCATTTAAAATTTCTATTGTAAAACAGTTGGCAAATATTAAATGTTTCACTAATCAATCTTACTTAGCTCACTTTCAATGTTAAAGGAGAACACTTCTGCTTCTGTGGACAGTAAACCCCGCCTACTTTGATTTGATTGGCCATCTCATGAGCGCTGTTAGACCGCTGAGGCAGATCAGCCTAAAAATGTAACTTTTAAATCTTTTTGTCATTCTAACAGCAAACAAATTGTTGCATAATGGAGTGGAGCAGATCAGTGCAGGATTTTCAAATATTAGAGGGACAATTTGGCCATTTCTAATTATGTGTGTAGGGGGGAATCATCCCCCTCAGTGTTCTTCTGATTATTCAGAATATCTTCTTTTGGGTGTCACAGAAAAAAAGTAATTCATGCCAGTTTGCAACAACATGACAGTGAGTAAACGATACCAGGACTTTCATTTTGGGTGGCCTGTCTCTTTAAAGTCAGCCACTTTTCAAGCCTTCAAAAGATCAGTTGTTGAAAACTGCTCTGTCACTCCTAAAGAGGAATCCATTATCTACCGGTTTCACATGTTGTCGCTGCAGCTGGGTAGGTGGTGCCGAACACACAGGGCGCTGTGCTGTCCGCGGCGCTTTTATAGCCGGAGCAGCTGTCAATATCCGCAGTGGGAGCGAGACACCTGAGGCTCACAGTCAGGGTCCTGCGACGGCCGTCCCAGGAGGCCGCTGGGCATCTGCTCTCTGCTGCCTTTACCTGAGATTCTCGCCGGCTGGAAGCAGCCTGTGGGAAATCATAAACACACACATACACACACACTCTCGGGACGAACGAGGTTTGATTACGCACCTGCTCCAGCTGGAGTCTGATGGAGTCTATTGGCCTCTGAAGAGTGACCGCTGCCAATGCTGTTGATTCAGACATTCACACTCGCTCGACACGCCACCGCAGCTTCCATAATGAGAACTCATTTCAGCCGCATGGTGTCGACGCCACACTTTTGACTCAATGACACACCCCGAGCCTGCCAGATACAGAAATATCCCAGACAGATATCTCATACAAATAAAGCACCATGCTGTTCTTTGAAGTACCTTGGAGTAACATGTAAATATTGTGTTAATAATTTAAATACATAAAACTATGCAACGCCATGCAAAAGTTCCTGCAGTGATGCTATGCAGCTGCTAAGGCATTCGGGATGTTTCCAAGCAGTTTTAATGCTGTTAATTAAAATTAAAATAATTAAAAATAATTTCCGTTATTTGAAATAAAGCTGAAATAAAATTAAGTATACATTAGATGAAAAATGAAAACTTAAAATAGGATGTTGCCAGGGAATTTCTATGCAGCCAACTGCACAGAAGGTATTTAGGGTGTAAAACTAATTATTCAGAGTAAAACTGCAACAATTAAAAATAATTTTCGTGAATTAAAATAAAGCTGAAATAAAATATAAAGATTAGATGAAAAACTTAAAAAAAAAAAAAAAAAAAAAGCATGCATGCTAGTGTGTTGCTATTGCAATTAAACATAATTTTTGTTAACTGAAATAAAGCTTATATTATATTATATTATATTATATTATATTATATTATATTATATTATATTATATTATATTAAAAACAACAAAATTACAAAAAGTTTACATTTAAATGAAAACAGAAAATATAAAAGTAAAAAGTTATAAAATATAAAGAATTATATTTGTTATATTATATTATATTATGTAAGAATTTTATTGTTATTAAAAAGACAAATTACAAATTTTTTATATATATATAGTTACTAAAACTTGAACTGAAATAAATGTTATTAAAGCTACATAGAAATATTTTCAAAAGTTAATAAAAATGACAAAATGCATAACAAAATTACTAAAAGATAACCCTAAAATTAAAATGAAACTTGAACGTAAACAAATAAAAGCTACAAATCACGTAACAGCATATGGTTAATACTAAAATAACACTTTTTGCTGTCATTGCTGGGTTGTTGTTTACTAGCTGAAGTCAGAAATTCCTAAAAGATGCTGTGATTGGATGCCAGGGTGTTACTGTGTGGTTGCTGAGTTATTCTGATTGGTTGTTAATGCGTTTCTGTTCAGTTGCTGTGTTGTCCTGGCTGGTTGCCAGATTTTTTTACATTTTACAATTTCTAATTGGCGCAAGTCAAAAGAGTCTCAGGTTCCTGCTTAAGTTCTATAAGTTTGTAATATTTTTATCCTCCACTGAAAATCGCTTGCTTTAGCAATCAGTGAGACAAAAATAATAATATTTTGTTGTGTTTGTTGTGTCTAAACTTCCAGAAGCTGTCACAGGATTGTGTTGGTCATTTTCAGTAGGTGAAGAGCGCTTCATCTATATTCTAATAATTCTCAGAGGTTTAGTTGTGCCGATTTAAAGGCTTGTCTGTTCAGATTGCAGAGGGTACGGCAGGTTTCCTTTAGGTTTATGGCGTTCCTGTTGGAGTTTTGTGGGTAAATGTGTTCCTGCAGTTCAGCTGAACACAACCTCAAACTTTTAATGAGAAAAATCCTTTCCTTTATTGACTTCTGTTCTGGGTTAGTGTTCGCCTTGAGACCTATTCCCAGCTGTGCTTTCACCTGCATGCATGAAAGTCATCCAACAATATAAGGGATTTCTTTTTGTCCTACAGGTTTATAGTACAAGAAGTTGGCAAAGAGGAAAAGCCTTTTGAAAAGCAGTTGTTGACAGAAACATTAAAGTTAGTCAAATGTTTTGTAAAAAAAAAAAAAATTTTTTGCCAAAAATTATATTATATTATATTATATTATATTATATTATATATGAATTTTATTGATATTAAAAAGACAAAAACTACATTTAAATGAAAACAGAAAATATAAAAGTAAAATAATCTAGAATATAAATATGTATTATTATATTATGTAAATTATTATATATGAATTTGATATTGTATTATTATTTGTTAAAATGGCAAAAACAAAAAAACAATTGCTTACACTTTACATTTAAATGAAAACAGAAATTATACAAATAATACAAATTATATATCAATATGTATAGCGTATTAATGATACTAAAGTAAAAATGCTTGATAAAAAAATATTATTTTAGTTTTTTTTCTTATTATATAAAATATAATTAAATATTTCATTATATATACACTTTTATTATTAATGTAGTTGTTTCTTATTATTTATCATCTTATTACTTAGTTGTTTATTATTATATTTTATCATATGATAATGTATTTTTCAGTAATATGATAATGTAATGTTTATTAATGCTGAAATAGTTTTACCAGCTGCTCTGCTGATAATAATATACAGGAATTTCTCGAGATGTTTAAGAGCGTGTTGCTGACTGTTCTGTATCTGTATCTTGTTTTGTTAATTATGTGTCTGATATTAAATCTTGACCCCAAACTCCAGCTCGTCGAGAGTTTCTGTGGCGACAGCATGTTTTTATTCCTAACTGCTGATAGGACACATCTCACTCATTCCTCGCCTCATGAGCCGCAAACTCTCTAAATTAGACGATGCAATGAAAGTTGATGGGAGAGGAGGTTTAGCTGTAGTCAGAAGTATTTTTTTATTGTGTTTTGCTGTTATTCATGGCTGTTGAAGCAGGGAATGGAGTGGAACAGGCTTTGATAGAGCACAGCTGTATTATTATTGTGAGAAGTGAGGCGTAATCTTACCTTGACACACATTTTATCAATGAAACTGATATATGAGCAGACTTGACCTTTCTGCACAATCATTTGGTTTCATTTTGGTTGTCACACAGCAAAAGAATGCACTTTAATATATGTAATATGAATTATTTACATTTTCTGAAGAAATCCTGAGCCATCTGTCATGCAAAACTCGCTGCCAGGATGATGCCAGAGTACTGATATGTGGTTGCTAAGGTATTCTGAATGGTTGCTAGGTGGCAAGTTGCGAAGATCAACATCAAAAGTACCAAACCTTAAATCTGAGATATTGTGCCTTTTATATATTTATATATATATATATATATATATATATATATAAAAGGCACAATAGTAGTATTAATAGTAGTATTAATATTTAACTTACTGTTACATGCTACATAATGAATGTTTTAATAAATATGAATATAATACAAATATTTACTAAATATTAGCCTACTTTAACATACTATGTAATCATTTTTAATAAATATGAATGTACTAAATGTACTAAATATTAACATATTGTTACATGGCTACTGCATAATGAATGTTTTCATAAACATAATAAATATTTAACAATTATTAATGTATTGTTACATTTTACATATACTTTTTATACACTATATATCATAGTTATATATATTTATACATTACATTAATTATATACCATGAATAATTAATTACCATGTTAATTTACTATTTCTGTTCTGACTTGTGTGGATTTATTTTGATTTTATTTCTATTTGTATGTTAATTTTTATTGCACAGAAGGTCAAGAATCATTTCACTGCATGTTATACCATGTCTGTGTGTGTGACAAATAATATTTGAATTTGATTTAAACTCATTTAAGTTTTAGTTCTGGCGGTGTGGCTCTGAATCCCAGTGTCCAGTTTTATGCAAAATCTGTCATAAAAGGAATAAATATGCAGAAATAATTCTTTTACTGTCATCAAGTCAAAAGCGGAAAAAAAAGATTGTGGGAAAAACATTATTGAGATGCGAGCGCAGGCAAATACTGCAGGGCACAGACAGAAAAAATGATTAGTATTCATCTGACATCAGGCAAGAGGTGCCGTGCATTAGCATGAGGAGAAGGATGTTAAAATGAAAAAAAGGAGATCTGCTTTCCTCCGCCTGGATTCACTGTGGCGTTCAGGACGAGTGCTACTCGTGGGTTTGGAGGGTCTGGACCTCATGGTGAGGGAATGAGGGACTCCTTTAAGATGAATAACTACAGGACAGGGTTATTAGTGTTAACTAAAACTAAATCCATTTAAAAAAGTTACTTAAAATAAAATAAACATTAACTTAAATATAATAAATGATTTAAAAATAAAATTAAAAAAAATAATTACATCATTTTAAGTAAAACTAAACTGATAAAAAAAAACATTCTTGTTACTTAAAATAAAACAAACATTATATATTATACATACACAAAAAAATAAAACAAAAATGTAATTACATCTAAAATAAACAAAATAAAAATTCCAAGACAACATTTCTCAAAACTTAATACAAGCTTTGTAGACATATAAAAACAATAATTAAAAGAATAAGAAAATAAAGTCTAAAAAAAATAACAAAGTAAAATAGACTTCAGAGAAAATACCCCAACATGTTAATTAATAATTGTTTTGGACAACTTTATTTTCAACTTCAGTAATTTTTTATCTTGAATATATAGCTTGAAGATGCTAAATAATGCTAATTTATTTGAATTAATGCAAACGTATTTAAATCATAAAAATAAAATGTCTTTTTTCATGTTTTCTCAAAGTTTAGTAGAAGGTAAGTATAGTTTAGAGAAGCAGTTTAAAAGTTGCCAGCTCTAGAAAGTCCAAATCTTTGCCTGATGTACTGCATACTAAAAAGACATCTGCATTTAAAATAGTTTTTATAGCCAAAAATAAATTTGTAAATGCTTAAGGCTTGGCCAACACATTGCAAGTGTCATCTCGATACGTTATACCTAATAATGTGTTTTTTATAGTGGTGGTAATGATCCTCAAGGGATTGTTAGAGTTTCCTTCTGAGTCTCACTGGTCCAGAGATGTGCCTCAACCCATAGTTCCTTTGATTTGTATTTTGTTCAAGTATCTGTGGATATCGATCGGAGTCTGTCTGAAAACAGTAACCATATTAATCGTAACTAAACAACTGGAGAACACATCAGTGTTTTCTATTTGCCTCCTCTGTACAATATACTATTTGTATTTGGTGTAGATGCACCTTAAAATATTTAGTAACACTTTATATAAAGCCTGTGTAAATAACAGTTTATAAAGATATGCATAATGCTTTATAATCAGGTTTTATACCTGTAACCACTTGTATGATGAAATATAATACATACCTATCCATGGTTATATCTTGAAAATATATAATGCATCAGAACTCAATATATGCATTATGCATTATGTTCTTTAAAGATAAAACCTTATGCAAGTATTGAAATGTATTCTAAGGTTATTATTGTTTATGAAAAAATTATTAATATATATATATATATATATATATTTTTTTTTTTTTTTTTTTTTTGTATTATTATATATTACTATAATGTTAAATTAATATTATATTTTTCAACTATTGTTTAAATAATTGTTTTAATAATTAATTAATTAATTTATTATTAATTAAATTAATTTATTTCATAAAAGGGTCATTTTTAATTCTTGCGTGTATATTTTTCAGAGGTGTGAGGTTCACTTAATTTGGGACCTTATCGTAGTCTGTAATTATTGCCGTTGTTTTGACGTGATGCATAAAGCCACATTATATTAGATTACATTAATACTGAAATTAATCCTTGCTTCAGAAATCAAATTATCCCACACAGAATTGCGCATTTGCATGGTTGATATTGAATTTAATGGCATGCATTATTCAGGCCTTCTTATTTATTCCAGGTTAATTAAATTAAAAGTCTTGTTTCCCAGTTTGCCATCTGCTGTCGCTTCGAGCGTACGGATGACTTGTTCTGGTGTGTGTGTGTGTGTGTGTGTGTTTGTGTGTCCCATCTGAAGGGCCCTATTCTCAGTCTGTTATGAAGGTTAAAAATATGCCGGAGGGAAGCATCTTTTCTCTCTGCAGTTCTCATTGTCTTTGCTTCTTTCAGCATGTCAGATTGTCTCCCAAATATAATAGTTAACAACAATTACTGTAATTAACTCTAATTTATAAACCATATAGTTCTGGCTGCAGAGTTATATTCAAAGCCGCCGTAAGATAGCAGATAAAAACACTCGAGTTATATCAGTTATACCATATCCATCTACAATATCTCTATTAAAATGACCATATTCACGTACTATAATATTTACATAGTACTTTAAAGAATACCATTTCAATACCAGCTATATTACTTGAAAGAATATTTTTTGTATTATAATTAATAATAATAATAATGTTAATTTATATTTTGTTTTTATAATTTTACAAATCAGTGGTTTTTATGCTTTTAGATGTTATCAGCCACCTTATATCATCATCCTAAAATTGAAAAGTCAGCTATTTATTTTCATGTATACTTAATTAATACTGTGAAAAAGTAATATTACAAATATGTTTAAAATATAATTTGTAAAATACAACTATAGTACTGTTCTGTTAGATGTATTTATTTATGTAAAACACATTTATTTCTTATATTGATTTATTTTAAAGAACTGTATTTAATTATTTATTTTTAAATTATTTTAATTATTTATTTTAATCATTTAATCAATATTTGTTTTTCATATCAAATGTTTTTGTTAATGTATTGCTTATATTTAAATGACATTTTATTCATTTTAATTGCATTTCTTTATTAAGGTAGTTAATCTTATTTTTTTATTATTTTTGTGTTATTACATTTTTTACTGAGATTTTTCCTCAGTTTAAGATACATCATGTGTTAACAGCAATTTTACTGTTTTGAGTATAATGTAATTTTTGTAAATCTGCTGGATGATAAAAATGGTGCAAAAAAATCTCACAGATACATAATGAAGGAGGGAACATTTAGGTCCCAAAACCACGTAGCAAACAGCCAAAACACCATAACAACTGCATAGAAATGTGCAGGGAAAAAAAAATCAGAACATCTTAGAAACCACATAGCAACAACCTGGCACAGTAACAAATCTGGTTGCACACTGTTCTTATGTTAGTTACAGTAGGGTGAGTTTGTGAACACTGCTCAGTTATTCAGCGCATGTTTTCAGGTCTGATCTCCATAGAGTCACGTGGGATTCACTCAGATGCCCATTAGATCACATTTAATCAACTATGTGAATTGAAAAGTGCTTTCACGAACCCTTGAGTTAGTGTGTGTGTGTGTGTGTGTGTGTGTGTGCGGTCATCCTGTACCTTACAGTGCTGTAATCCGCTGTGGATCCGTCCAGCCTAGTGAACCGACTTTGCCTGTCTGACCTTTTTTGGACGCTGGGATAATTGCATTTTATTAACAATGTCCTTAAACGGGGACAGGACGTATTTGAGTGTTTTTGGATGCCGTGTTGATGGACAGGCACACAGACACACACTCATTTGCCATTTATCAAGCTGGCAGACCTTTACTCACTGTGTGTTAGTAATTACTGACAGCACACACACACTTTCTGAATATCACATCGGCTCTTACTAATCTTTGAAAGCCCTTGAAACAAGCGCTAAATGCAGCAAACACAATGACAGTGAATGTTTATTGGCAGAGAGAAGGGTCATATGCTCATGTTGATCACGGGGTGTAATCTGCTCTGCTACTCTGCACTGTATGTGACTTAATATGATGTCATGATATATATTATAAAAATAACTGGATATTTACTTTTTCTGAAGTCAATGTGAGTAATGTTTCACATGCAAAACTTACAGTCATAACACTAGAGTGTGCTGAATAGTTGCTAAAGTGTCCTGGGTAGTTGATAGGGTGTTTTGGGTGTTCTTAATAGTTGCTAGTTGTTGATAGGGTGTTTGGGGTGTTGCTAGGATGTTCTGAATAGTTGCTAGGGTGTTCTGGGGTGTTTTGGGTGTTGCTAGGATGTTCTGAATACTTGCTAGGGTGGTCTTAATAGTTGCTATGATGTTCTTAATAGTTGCTATGGTGTTCTTAATAGTTGCTACGGTGTTCTGGGCTGTTGATGGGGTGTTTTGGGTGTTCTGAATAGTTGCTAGGGTAATCTGAATAGTTGATAGGGTGTTCTGGTTGTTGATTGGGGTGTTGTGGGTGTTCTGAATAGTTGCTAGGGTGTTCTGAGTTGTTGATAAAGTGTTTTGGGTTGTTGATAGGGTGTGTTAAGTGTTCTGAATAGTTGCTAGGAAATTCTGAATAGTTCATGGGGTGTTATGGGTGGTTGATAGGATGTTCTGTGTTTTTGATAGGGTGTTTTAAGTGTTTTTAGTAGTTATGTTCTGAATACTTGCTAGGGTGTTCTGGGTGGTTGATAGAGTGTTTTGAGTTTTCTGCATAGTTGCTGGGGTGTTCTGAATAACTGATAGGATGTTCTGGGTTGTTGATAGGGTGTTTTGGGTGTTCTTAAGAGTTGCTAGGGTGTTTTGGGTGGTTGATAGGGTGTTCTAATTAGTTGCTAGGATATTCTGAATGGTTTCTAGGGTGCTCTAAGTAGTTGTTAGCATGTTCTGAGTGGTTGTTAGGGTGTTGTTAATCTGTTGAAAAATGTTGTGTAATGTTCTGACTCTGGTTCCCCTTTTTTATTGTCCAGCTGGTGAAAATTGTATCTGAAGTCTTAGTAAAGTAACAGCACACAGTCGCGTTCATGTCTATAGAGTGCAGGAGATTTACAGTGTTCTCAGACCTCTTGACCGATGACTTTCCATTTCCATAATTTGTGATTACAGGCCAAGGAGTTTTAAAAATCATTTTATTGATGTTGCAGTTAAACAGAGCTATTTCTAGCCTATTAAATCTATTAGAGCTGAGCATAAAATAATATTTACTGAGACTACATATATTTCACTGACTTCTTACATTTTTATTGTTATGCATTAATATTTGGTTTGGAAATCAACTTTAATATCTCATGATATTTCAAGGTTTTGCATGGATTCTCTCTCTGTTTATCAGAACATCAACAGTTGCATTATTGTTTTTACAGGCGAGAGATCAGAACATGTGTTATGTTTGCTGAACGACGAAATGAAAACATGAACCTGATCAACGGAACAGATCTAATCAGATATTAACGTTGTACTAATAGGCTGCTGTGTGTGTGTGTTACCAGGCTCCACGGATGGGAACGCTGATGGGCGTCTACCTGCCCTGCCTGCAGAACATCCTGGGCGTGATTCTGTTTCTCAGGATGACCTGGATGGTGGGCATTGGCGGCGTTATCGAGGCCTTCGTTATCGTGCTCATGTGCTGCTCCACGGTCAGTCACACACCATGCAATAGAAATCAGAGATGAAATGTTTATTTTTTTTTTTTTTGGTTAAATTTTTAGCAATTTTGTTTTGCACTTTTGTCATTTTGAATAGTTTTTTAAATATCTTTCTTAATTGTGTAATTTATTTTTCATGTGTATATATATATATAATTTATTTTTTATATGTTTTATATAAAATAATATCGTAATTAGCTATTTCTTGTATTAATATTTTGAATTAGCTTTTGTTTTTATATTTTCAGTTTTCATTTTAATTTAGTTTAATTTTTAGACATTTTTATGTGGCAATTATCAGTTTTCTGTGTTTTTTTTAATAGTTTAATGTATTTTTTGTTAGTTTTTATTAGTTTTATTTAGTTAGTAATTTTAGCATTTCAGCTTAAACTTATTTCATACTGTATTAATTATGATGAAAAACATAATAATTAACATAGTAATTATCTATTCCATTTGTTAATATTTTTATTTAGCTTTTATTTTATATTTTTTAGTTTCATTTTACTCACATTGTTAGTCATTTTATGTGCCAATTTGTCATTTTTATTAGTTTTGGGTTGTTGTTTTATATTTCTAAATAGTTTATTTTTAATCATTTAATTAAATTTAGTTAGTAATTCTGTTTTATGTCAGTCTTTAGTACTTTAGTTGTCTTTGTTTACATTTTTGTTTACTTTTTAGTTTGTCATTAAGGCTTATATTTTATTTCAGTTTTATTTTAGTTAATATTAACAACACAATGTTTCATTCTGGGATGCAGGTTTAGTGAGATTCACCCTATAAACTGACAGATTCTATCTGAATATTTTTAGCCTTTATGAATCATTGCAGATATGCAGTGAAAAATTAAGATATCACTTTGCCACATACACACAGCTGATGCAAGTGTCTAATTTCCAATGATTTTGAATTTGCATGTCCCACATTTGCATGCCATCACATTTTCAAAGACGCGCTGATTAACATGCATGTGTTTCATGTGTGTGCAGGCATCCTGCTCCACATATGTATGTGTCAGCTAGCATGCATGCACTTCAGCATATATGCTCATTAGGGTGATTTGTATGTTTACGTGTGCAACCTAGATTTCCCAGCGCCTGTGGAAGTGCTATTTTTATCATGAGCTCAGGAATTTTCTATTTTCTATTTCTTCATCTCTCTTTCACTCTTGCTCACTCATGCTCTGGTTGAGTTTAGAATAGCATACTACGATACTACTCTCGTAGTGTGACACGTATTAAGACTTGTAGATGAATTTGTTTCTTCATCGGAACAGATTTGGAGTAATGTAGCATTTCATGACTTGCTCAACAATGGATCCTCTGCAGTAAATGGGTGCTGTCAGAATGAGAGTCCATGAGATGAAATTTAAAACGAATATCCATTTTTATTTCAAATATGATAACTGAACACCATTTGCTGAATTAAACGTGCAACAGTGTTTTTACTGCATTTATAGTTATATAATGCAGTGCATTGTGTTTTAATAAACTGCTAAGCAGCATACAGTATATACTGCACAGTATCCAGTAATTCCATCAAAACACAGCCCATTGCTTCTTATGTTCTTTTTTGACCCATAAGATGTGTAAAGTATCTCTTGAGTGTGCACTTCTTTTGATCCCTATAAAGAAAGCAGCATCTCCAAGTTTCGATCCATTAGGATCGAAATTCACTCCAGCCGTTTGTAGAGAAGCTCTTGTGTCACTCTGGTGTGTTGTAGTTTAATCCGCTACAGATGCAGCCAAACAGAGATCTCAACAACAACAACACGACGCATCCATTTAAAAACCACCCAGATGCTTTCAGAAAAAAAAACACAGCAGCTAAAAGCTCTCATCTATATGTTGTCCTGCTACAGATGATCGCTAAACATAGAAAAGCTGCTGGTTTCTGAGTACACACTGTGTGCACAGTGTTTTCTGATCAAATAAGCACAGTGTTTTCTATGTCAAATAAGCTGATGGAAACTGTATTTATGATCAGGGATTATAGAATGTGCTCAATAAATGTGCATACATCTGTCAAGAGTGGAGAAGGATATGTTCATTTCAGCATGTTGGAAAAATGTTGTTTTCCATGTGCACAAACCGATTCTAGAACAGCCTGTAGAATGTCACCCTGTAGTCATTTTAGGCCATCTTTTTTTTCTGGTATCTCTGGCTCTAGTGACATTTTTAGCCTTGTTTTGAAGGATTTTATAGCCTCAAGTTTGTTTTGATCACAAGGACACCGAATTTGAAGGTAGCTAAAAAAAAAAAAAAAATTAGGACCATTATGAGTTTAATTGCACTGCATTGCATTATTTATATGACAATTAAGCACACTATCTCCCAGTTTTTATTGCATAATGTGTACAGATATTTAGCTTTTGAGGGGTTTTATTATTTCCATTCTCGGGGCTCATATTAGATTATCATAAAACATTTTGTGTTTGTTTGATTTTTAATAAGCATAAATTGAATGCAGTACAACAACTACTAGCATGATGTAGAAATATATGACAATTTAAAATCTATTATTTTTACAATTTTGAGCAATTAAAACAGGGTTAAAATGGGTTTTTATGACCATTTCATCTTAATGGTCTTAAAATTAAGCTACATTTTTGTTATGCAAAGCAGCATTAATATAGTAATTAGTTTATTTTTAGTGCTGTCAAACGATTAATCACAATTAATCACATAAAAGTTTGAGTTTGCCTAATATATGTGTGTGTACTGTGTGTAATTATTATGTATATATAAATACAAACAGTATGTATTTAAGAAATATTTACAAGTCTATGTATTTATTAGAATATTTCTATTATTTATATTATATATAAATAAAATAGTTCTCTCAAATATATACATTAATTTTTGTGTATTTATATATATATATACATATAATAATTACACACAGTACACACACATATATTAGGCAAACTCAAACTTTTTTTGTATGCGATTAATAACGATCAATTTATTTTTTGTGTGCGTATGTCATTTTTATTAGTTTTTTTTTTTTTTTAAATCTAAATAATTTTTATTTTTTTATTTCAGTTTAATAAATTTAGTTAATTTTTTGTTTATTATATGTTTTCAATCTAATATTTTATTCTATTTCAGCTTTATTTAAATTAACTCATTTTTAAAAATAATTATAGTTAACAACGCTTTTGATTTTAGGTTGCGCTGTTCTTAAAGGGTTTAGTGAGATTCACCCTAACATGTTGAACATTATATAATGCAGCAGCCAGATAAATTGACAGCAACATTAATTTAATGCACACATTAAACCCAGAGGTTTCTTATTTAAAACCCAAGCACATTATGTGAAAAGCCACAGCCTTTAGAGACACTCAAAGATAATGAAGGCTTTAGAGAATCCTTCAAATCGAGGTTAAAACGGCCTCAGAGACGTTTCTGCAGATGTGCATGAAAACACAACTAGATGAAGCTACAGATGACGTTTGCCTGGTGCATCTCAATGACTTCCAGCCCATTCCACGCCGTCAGCAGATTCGACAGCGGGTCCAGGGTGGCGCGAGCGACACCTCAACATCCGCCTCTCTTTCTGAATGAGCGCACATATGCATCATAATTAGAAGTAGCGAGACGCTATCGATGTCATATGAAATTACCAGCTCATTGCCAGGCGCCCGTCGCTCGCTTTTCATCGCGTTCGGTCTCTCATGGCAACAGATGGAGAGGAGGAGAGAACGCTGATTCTTTCATACATCACAGAGATGGAGACGCTCGCCTCTTTAAGACAGACTGAAGCCGTTAGAAATGCAGAAATGAATCATTAAAGGACACAAACAACAGCATTGATCCGCTTTCAAATAGTCGGCAGGCACAGAAATATTGACAGGCGGATGACAGACAGTGCTTTGGTTATTTATGGATCGTGACGGTCGTGAAATGATCAAATTATTCATGAGAATGCATTAATACATGAATATGAATTGACTTGTGTATTCAGTCATGTAGATGTAATCAAATTAACATTTAACACTGAGACAGTGGCTCCGGTCCAAAACCTAACGAGGACTGGCCGAATTCTAAGACAAACAAGACAATCCCAGAATGCATTGCTCAAGCTCCAAGATGGCAGCCAGAACGAGAGAAATGATGATTATGAATACACTTGCATCCATTATGAGGTTCCATTTCCACACTGCACTTTTCTCTCCTTATTCTGCACTGAGCACAACTGTATTAAATTCATTTTCTGATGTGTCATTTGATTATGTAAATTCATCCTCTCTAGGGGCCAAATATCACCGGCACTCTGTTGCTGAGTAACACTGAGGAGACACATACCTTGAATTAAGATACTCACTGATAAATAAATAATTTGAGTTTATATGTGAACCGTTAAAAACTTTGAGTTTTTTCTTTTAAAGGAAATTACTCATTTTATTCTTCAAGGAAGCATTTAGTTTCAGATGAATGCTATTGTTATGAACTTTCTATTCATCCTGAAAATTAAAATGCATTACAGTTTTCTCAGAAATATTAGTTAGCCCAACTGTTTTCAACATTGATAATAATCATAAATGTTTCTTGAGCAGCTATCCGCATATTAGAATGATTTCCGAAGGATCATGTGACAGTGAAGACTGGAGTAATGATGATGAAAATTAAGGAATAAATTACATTTTAAAATATATTCACATAAAAAAATGGTTATTTGAAATGTAAATAATATTTCACACTTTTACAGTTTTTACCGTATTTTTCATAATATAAATTTAGCCTTGATGAACATTTAAAAAATCTTGTTCTTTTGAACAGTAGTGCATGTACACCTCACACATTTCAGTACTACTCGAAATTTTATTACAAATTACTTATTTTTAAAAGTAATGGGCCTCATTTATGAAACAAAATTCTGACTCTGTAAAACTGTAAAACATTCTAATGAAAATAATTGCATTTAGCTAAACTCAGTAATTTCCACAAGTTTGTTCTTTTCATGCTTAATGAACACTTTGTTCAAGATGTTCATTAGCACGAATGAAAAAAAGACTGCAAGATAAAATGATAATTCTGTGTCACGAATCCCTCTGTAAATGTCAACTACGCAATATGTAATCTGTCAGAAAATGGGCCATTTATTCATTCACGATTGTTTCTCTAAACCTTTGGTTTGGTTGTCATAATATCTGTCTTATATTATTGGCTCACTGCGCTGAAGGCAGATGGTGTGATTGGCTGGAGAAACTGGTTCAAGCAGCCGGTGCCCCACATCGTCCAATCAGAGGCTGCAGCCAGCATGTGATTAGCATATGGAGTTCTGTGATGACATGAAGAGCATTTCTGAATTGCCATTGGCTTTGTGTGTGTGTTTGTGTGGGTGGAAATGGACTAGATCTCACATGAGTCTCAGTTATAGTCAAGATAAAACACTTAGTGTCAATTAGTGTCTTATCAAAGTGTCGGAGAGAGAAAACTGCCTATACACTGATTCAAGTCTAATGAACTAACGCACTTTGAATTCTCTCAGAATGTATTGCTCAAAGGCTGTTCTTTTATAGCTCATGGACTTCAGTCTGTCTATCTGTGCTCATTTATGGGAAGCAGGAGACTACAGAAAAAGTCTTTATTTGCTTTCCATTTAAAGTTGTAGTGTAGGAGAAATAATTCACACAGTAGATTGGAAATGATTTTTGTTTGCACAGTTTTGTGTTTGTGTGTATGCTGCGTCTGTCACGTCTCTCTGACAGTGATGTATGGGTTCACACATTTTCACATTTTCAGCCACGAGACGTGTTGTGCGCTATAGTGATTTCAAAGGGTGTTTTTAGGCAAATAATGAGGAATACAAAAAGCAGGTTCATCTGAAAATGATTCTTCCACCTAGTAATATGAAGTCATATCTCTCTCTCTTTCCCTCTTTTTTCTTGATTGAAACACTCATTTGTTTCTGTCTGTTTGTTGCGTGTTACTTTCTAAAGAAGCGTCAGTCTGACAGCTCGTTCCCTTTCTTTCAAAATAGATGTATTTGCATTTCTGGAGACAGTTCAGTACTGATTTAAAGATGGCTTTAATCTCCACGATGTTTTACAATTGCTTTGGCTCAGTGCAGCACTATAAGGAGACGTCTTGCCTTTAAGGAGACAGAAGAGGTTTCAAATGAGAACAGATTTATTCTGGTACTTTCAGTTCTACTAAATTGCTTTAATCAGGGTGATCTGACACAACTATAGATCAACACTAAACACCTTCCTGCTTTCACAGTCTCCTGCTTTGCTGATCTATCTATCTATCTATCTATCTATCTATTTGTCTGTCTGTCTGTCTGTCTATCTATCTATTCCTCCATCCAAGTGAATCAGATGTTGAACTACTCTGATCGATTCAGTGGATCAACATCTGATTCACTTGGATTAATCAGACTGATTCAAACCTTTAACCTCTGTGAGTCTTTTTGAATGATTCATTTACCTATTCATTCACCTATTCATGGGAATCATTTGCTTATGAATCAGAATATTTTTTTATTGTTGAGAACTCTTATCTATCTATCTATCTATCCCGTCAGTCTTATGCCAAAGTAATGAATCAGATGTTGATTCATTGAATCAATCAGAGTAGTTAGTTTATTTATTTAAGGATTCATCAGACTGATTAAAACTGAAAGATTCATAGGAATCATTTGCTCATGAATCAGAATATTTGTTTTTACTTTTGAGTACAAAACATTTTACCATTTATCTATCTATCTATCTATCTATCTATCTATCTATCTATCTATCTATCTATCTATCTGTCTGTCTGTCTGTCTGTCTGTCTGTCTATCTATTTGTCTATTTGTCCATCCATCCATCCATCTTTCCATCCAAGTGAATCAGTGATTCCCTGAATCGATCGGAGTAGTTGATTCAGTGAAGAGTGAAGAGTTTTTGAATGAACCTTTCATTTTAAAGAACCTGCTCTATCTATCTATCTTATGCCAAAGTAATGAATCAGATGTTGATTCACTGAATCAACTAACAGAGTAGTTTATTCATTGAATGGTTCATCAGTCTGATTCAAACTGAGATTCATAGGAATCATTTGCTCATGAATCAGAATATTTGTTTTTGCTTTTAAAGACAAAATATTTTCTTGTCATTATTTTGTACACCGTCTCAAAAATCATCATGTACTACATCATTTTCTAGTATCAGAATCAAATTTGTTTTGGTGGTTTGCTGCTGTTGTTATACTGATGTTCCATCCTGGCATTATTATTCTTTCTAGTGAATTTAAAATGTGATTATTCAACAAATCCACTCATATTCTCTCTCCTTCGGTGTGTTTTCTTCTAGACAATGCTCACTGCCATCTCCATGAGTGCCATTGCCACGAACGGCGTAGTGCCAGGTAAGCAAGCCCCTGCTAGAGCTGAACATGTGCATATGGGTCGTCTTGGCAACAGGAAGCGGTCACCGTAGCAACAATAACTCCAAGCAATGAGCAGACAGCAATATCCTCAAAGCTGTATTTATGTATTCATAATTGGCTGAGCGTGTCCTGTCCTAATGACCACCTCGATCTCATCTCCTGATTGGAGGAGAGCAGAGGTGAGCCGAAATTGCCGGGTTCGGTTCCCCGTCCGTTGTTCATCAGCAATAAGCTGCTATTATCTCTATAGTGCTAAAAGCCTCTATATAAGCATGCTTAATATTTTCCAAGAAACAGGAAGTTGTAATTGTGGGTTGCATTGTGCCGTTTTTCTGAGCTGTCAACATCAGAATGCTTCGTTAATATCCCAGGACATCGTCACTTCCTCAAATTAAAGTTTCCTGAAGGGGTTTTCTGTTTTTGTTTAACAGCTGGAGGATCCTATTACATGATCTCTCGTTCTCTGGGCCCTGAGTTCGGTGGAGCTGTAGGCATCTGCTTTTACTTGGGCACCACCTTCGCTGGAGCCATGTACATCCTGGGCTGCATCGAGATCCTGCTGGTGAGATGAACAACCTGTGTGTTTCATGATTTAAAGGAGACCTATTATGCCCCTTTTTATGAGATAATATAAGTCTCAGGTGTCCCCAGAATGTGTCTGTGAAGTTTCAGCTCAAAATACCCCACAGACCATTTTGAAAATGCCTATGTTTGTGTGGAAGCAGAAACATGCTATGTCTCTTTAAATGCAAATGAGCTGTTGCTCCCCGCCCCCTTTTCCAGAAGAGGGCTGTGCCTATACAGCTCATACCTCGTGTTCTGTCCTCATCAGCGCAGCCAACGACAGAACAGTTAACATGCTTTGCATTAATTTGTGACATGCCGTCACGGTTGTCGCTTGCGAAAACAGAATGTCGGCGCCGTGGGTGGTAACGTGCAGATTAAGGGGTGCTAACAATTTAATAAGATCCCCTTATTATAATATTAGCTTGTTTTTTTCACAAGCTTGCAGAGAAAGGCTTACCAAAACAAAGTTACTGGGTTGTTTTTTTACATTTTCTGGGTTAGCAGATGCACCAGGGCCCCAGTTAAACACAGAAAAGTCAGGTGCTCATGATATGATACCTTTAAAGTTTCTTTACAATAGCTAAGACACATTTCTCAATACTTAAGTCAATTTTTCTCTTCACACAACTCTCAAAACTAAATTTCAGCAGTAAATTTCACATTCAAAATGCACTGAAACTACCAAAACACTTCTGAAATTAAGACAGGTTCAAGATTGTCACCCAACAAACAAACTTTGTCACTAATAAATCATTGACCTAAAAACACTAACAACACATAGCATTACAAATTGTTTTCTTTTGTAAAATTAATTAAAAAAAAAAAAGTAGAACTCACTGCGGTACGTGTTGCATGATCACTACAGTACAAAAAGATTTTTACATTTCCCCTTTTGTATAGATGAGGTAGGTGTTCATCTACATCTAATTGTTTTGATGGTATTTCTTTAGATTTAGAATATGTTTCAATATGTTATTGCTGTAATGTAGGACACAAACAGAAAAATAGCTAACCGCACAATGAATCCAATGATTAACTCACATGCACCCTGCACTTCTTGAATGATGCAATTTCTGAAATGAAAATGTTTTGCTAGACTTTTTCAGCGTGCACTGGATTCAGTGTGCAGTTAGATATTTTTATGTTTGATTCCAAGTATTCTTTTGGCTCTATGCAGCTGCAGTACAAGGATTTCTTTTATCTTTTTATATTTCTTTTTTTTTTTTGAGCACTTCAATTTTTTTAAACTTTATTGCTGTAATGTAGCAAATTTCTGCCTGAACGTAAGTTTAACAGTTTGTAAAAAATAAAGTATGTAAACATGAAAATTGGCCTGTAGGTACATTGAGTTTTGGCAGTGGTTGTGTTCTAATAAGAAAAGAATTCGTGTACTTTGAAAGGTTTAATCAATGAATGCATTTTGTGCCAAAGCAATAACTGCATAGACTGCTGTGCTCACTGTGTGAAGAGTTTTGGTTCTTGGCAATTTCAGGCTAGTTTTTAACACATAATTATATTATGTCTCTAGTTTTAGAGAAAAACAAGAGAATATTTCAAGGAATAGTTTACTCCAAAAGGCAAATTCTGTCAATTACTCATTCTCGTGTCTTTACAAACCTGTATAAACCATATGAAATGGCGATATTGAATATTCACGCTGCACTTTTCCATTCATTGAAAGCATACTGTGTTCAGGAGCATCATGAAGTAAAGTACAATGAAAGTAGTCTGTACAACTTGCCTTCAAGCATAGCTGTCAAATCTCATTCATGTTTCTGCATATTAAAACTTGGTCGATCATTTTGTTTTTGTTTTTAAACATTATAATGGTTTTTATAAAGTTTTGGGTCATTCCGTGTCAGCTCAAATTTTTGATTTTGCTAATATTTTTTCTGAAGAAAGATACACATGTATAGTGATACAAACCAAAATATGAAATGTCATTGATGAAACAAGATACGATTCTAATTTCAACATTGTTTCTTCTTCTGACATTGTTCTTTAAATAAAATAAGCATCCGCTGCATACAAAGTGACTGAAAATGGGTAATATTCAAGAATCTGAAAATGGAGCCTCATTGAGATCACCATATCTCTGGGACTGAATGATGTAGGGCTTTGAAAATGAAGATTCCAAAAGAAAAGTTCATCAAGAACTAGAATCTAAAATTATATTGCAATGTCTTTAATACGTATTAAGTTATAGGCACACAAACTTTGGAAAAATTGTATTTATGGCACCCGTACCTGTATTTTCAATGCATTTATCTAGTTTTAACTTTATTTGTTCTTCAGACATTCCTCTTTAAAAGAAAAGAATTCTCATATTTTTGCAAACTGATCCACATTTGGTTTTTGACCACTGAAAATGTCTAAATTTTAACAATTTACTCCTGGAGCCATATTGAAATTCCAATATCTCTGGAACCGAATATCATAAGGCCTTAAAAATGAAGATGCCAAAAGGAAAGTTGGTTAAGACCCAATATCTAAAAGGGCATTAAGATATACTTCTTGAGTTACAGGCATGCAAACCTTGGAGAAAAACTTGAAATGTGGTGTTTCCGCATTTTTGAATGGTCACCACAGGCACATAATGTGACAAAGATTGCTAAAATCATTGGATTTTGCTAATATAACTACCAGTCTCTGTGTCAAAATAACATTATAATGCTGCCATCTTTCTGAAGTCATTTTTATCTCCCTGCAACTTGATTTTAAATCTAAGATGAAAATTGTCATTTTGTCATCCCTCTAAAAAATAGAGGATTACTCAGCAAATATTCATTGATGGCATTTAATATTTTGGCTTTCATCACTATACATGTGTATCTTTCTTCAGAAAAAATATTAGCAAAATCAAAAATTTGAGCCGAGGAAGTTTTTAAAATTTGGTTGATTTGACACGGAACGACCCTTTTGCAAGCAAGTCTGTTTTTAAAGTATTGAAATGCATTAATAATTAGCAATATCATATTTTAATTCTTTATTATTTTATGATATTGCTGTTATTTATTATTTATGATATTACTTCATATTTTTTCTAAATAATATTTAATATAATATGAGTTTAAAGGACAGTTGACATTTGAAAATGATGTGATTATTTAGCCACCCTCGTGTTGTTCCAAACCTGCATTTCTTCCTTCTGTTTTGAAGAATGTTGGTAACCAAACAGTTTCTCGCTGATTTCCATTGTATGGACAGGAAAACCAGTGCAATCAGTGCAAACCAAAACTGACTATCACTTTAAGAGGAACATTCATGATCTGTTTCTCTCACAAATCTATTGCATGGCTTCAGCAGACATTTTAATATAAAGCATAAGTTGTATAGACTATTTTTATGGTGCTTTTGTCTTTGAAAAGTTTATTTCATGTCTTCTTGTTTATCACTCTTTCATTTTATCTCTCATCCTGCTTTCCACCTCTCCTCTTCGAGCGAGTAATTATGCAGCAGACTCTGCGTTTAATTACGCTGCTGATGAGCGCTTGCGTGTCCTCGGAGCCTCGTTCGTCTCGTGTTTTAACACACGTGTTCCTGGCTGCTCGTGTACGTTTGGTATTGCTGGTCGGGGACTCGAGTCTTGCCTGACTTCTGGGTTAATTCTTTCTTCCAGGGGAACATAGGCTTAGCACCCATTGTCTGTGCAAAATCTTCCCCGCGCTTAGAGATCGGCGGGTCCGCCGCATGCTGATTTGAGTGAGAGCTTTATTCACCCTACGGTTGAGAAGGACACTAAGATGTCTATTTAAAGTGAGCCGGCGCTTTGAGATTAAAGCTGTATTGTGTAACCCGGCAGATATTATAAAAATGAACAGGTCACCATAGCGACTAGCTGATCAGATCTGTGTGTGTGTGTGTGTGTGTGTGTGTGTGTGTGTGTGTGCAATTCAGCAACACTTATTTGCTTCCTACATGCAGATCACGCAGTCTGTGAAGAGCACTGAATCCTGAGGGAAAACCACCAGTTGATAAAAAAGAAAAAATAATAAAAAATAAAATAAAAACCAATAATAATAAGAAGAATAACAATTATAACAATAGTAATTATTATTATTATTATTACTGTTAGACAAATAATAATAAATATTTAAACTTTTTTATATAACTTTTTTATATATTATATAAATAAAATTTGATATTTTTATATTATATAAATAATTGTTGCTATATGGTTTATGTGGCTTACAAATTTAAAATAATATATATTATTAATTTTAATGGCAATAAATCTTATAAAAAAATGTTTGGGTCATGTTAAAATGACTAGGGAAAAAAAACAATTTTTCAACAAAAAAAAAAACGTTTTTCTTCTTTACAATTAAGCATATTTTCATCTAGGGATCATTTAGATGAGATACTTTTTTCTACTTACATAATATAATATAATATAATATAATATAATATGTGACCTTGGACCACAAAACCAGTCATAAGGGTCAATTTCTAGAAATTGAGATTTATACATCATCTGAAAGCTGAATAAACAATCTTTCCATTGTTGTATGGTTTGTTAGGACAGGACAATATTTGGCCGAGATACAACTTTTTGAAAATCTGTAATCAGAGGGTGCAAAAAAATCTAAGTATTGAGAAAATCACCTTTAAAGTTGTCCAAATTAAGTTCTTAGCCATGCACATTACTAATCAAAAATTAAGTTTTTATATATTTACAGTAGGAAATTTACGAAATATCTTCATGGAACATGATCTTTACTTAATATCCTAAAGATTTTTGACATAAAAGAAAAATAGATAATTTTGATCCATACAATCTATTGTTGACTATTGCTAAAAATATACCCGTGTGACTTATGACTGGTTTTGTGTTCCAGGGTCACATATAATATAATATAATATCTTTTCTGGGGTGAATTATAATCACGACATGATCTTGACAGATTGCATAAGATTTTCAATAATTTCTCACTTTTATCCTTCTTATAAGGGGAAAAATATGAAACAGTTTAATGAACGATGCACTATATTGTGCTTAGAGCGGTGAAACGGAGCATATGCACCCAAAAGTTTATTGCATTAAATATAATTTAGGTCAGGCCTCTAATAAGGACTAATGGCGGGCCATTTGCAGTATTAATTCCACGCTTGACTAGTTCAATTAGCGCTCGTAGAACCGAACTCACGCTAGTCTGTTTTACCGCCTATGTCACTGTGAATCTCACTCATCTCTCGTTATTTTCTTCCTCTTTGTCTGTTTGCTATTCTTTGGCTCTTTTTGTAGGTTTACGCTTCTTTTTTTGGTTTGATGAGGTTTGTTGTTATCATTTGTACGCTGTTTTTCTAAAATCGTTACCTTTAACCCTCCCCAATCTTGCTTCTGTATTATATTCAACTGTTTGCTTTCTGCTTTAAACTTTAGAATATAAAATAAAGCAATCAGCGGATTATTTTTGTTCCTTTTAGTTTGCTTTTATCCTTTCAATTCATTTTTCCTCTTCGCACCTTATTTTCCCCTCCTATCTCAGGTGTACATCGTACCGCAAGCGGCCATTTTTAAGATGGAGGGTCTGGAGGGAGCCGAGGCCGAGGCCGCCATGCTGAACAACATGCGTGTATACGGCACGCTGGTGCTCAGCTTCATGGCCATTGTGGTGTTTGTAGGAGTGAAGTACGTGAACAAGCTGGCTCTCGTCTTCCTCGCCTGCGTCATCTGCTCGATCCTCGCCGTCTACGCTGGAGTGATCAAAACCGCCTTCGAGCCTCCGGTCTTCCCGTATGTGCCTCGGCAATCTCATATGTCAAATATATCTGATTAAAACAGTCATTTTTTTTGTTGTTTAGAAATGATTTAGTTTGAAATGATTTCCACAGAGTGTGCGTGCTGGGAAACCGGACTCTGGTTTGGAAAGGCTTTGATGTGTGTGCCAAGATCATCGAGAGAGAAAACGCTACGGTCACCACCAAACTCTGGCGGCTCTTCTGCGACTCCGAGTTTCTGAACGCCACCTGCGACAGCTATTTCGCCAACAACAACGTCACGGAAATACAGGGAATCCCTGGAATTATGAGTGGCACCCTGCGTGGTAAATATAACCGCAAAATGACATCATGTAGTCATAACCATGTGTTTGGGGTCAGTAAGATGTTTTTATTTTCGTGGAAAGAAGGTAATATATTAACCCTTTTATCCAGCAATAACACTTGGCAAATAGATTAAAAGTGGCATTTGTAATGTTACAAAAGATTTTTTTTTCAAATAAATGCTGTTCTTTTGAACTTTCTATACATCAAAGACATGTAAACAATGTATCAATGGTTTTACTAAAATATGAAGCAACACAACTGTTTCAAGATTTGACATTAAGAAATGTTTCTTGAGCAGCAAATCTGCATTTTAGAATGATTTCTTAAGAAAATTCAGCTTTGATCACAGAAATGAATTACATTTTCAAATCATTTTAAATAGAAAATAGTTCTTTGAAATTATAAGAATATTTCACAGTATTACAGTTTTTATTAAATGCAGCCATACAGAAAAAATATATATTTTCAATTGTCTTTTCTTTATATATATTTCAGAATAAATACACGATATAATATATTTGCTAAAATATTTTTCAAAATATATTTATGTAAATTTATTTTTTACCAAAGTAGAATTTTTTTTTTGTATTTTGTAGAAAAAGAAGTATATACATATATATATATATATATATATATACACACACACACACACATACACATATATAGATAGTTAGAGATATGTGTAGATATGGATATTTAGATATGTATATATACATATAGATTTTTTTTTTAAGAATTGAAAAATATATTTTGCCCTCTATATATTTCAGTCCAACATGTATATATATAGACTTTTTGTCGCCTCTAAATAACAAATAAAGCCTAAATGTAGGCTACTGTAAAACTGGAAATGTATTTTCATGCCCCTGAAATACAGTTTGAAATGTATTTTGTTATTTGAAGGTTTAAAGTAAATATATTTTCATTTTCAAATATATATTTGATTGAGCTTCACTGTTTACAACATAGATTTAGCATGTATTTAAAATATATTTTGGCCATAAAGTATCTATTTTTTGGCATATGGGTCAATGAGCATCAACATTAAAAATCTTACTGACCCCAGTTTTTGAACAAGCCCCTGAATGTCAAAACAGATTTCTCATAACTCTTTGTTTCCCTGTTTCTATCTCTCTCTTCCAGAGAATCTCTTTGGGAATTATATGGATAAGGGTGCATTCATCGAGAAGTCTGGATTAAACTCTGTGGTCGAACCCGATTCCATCCCAACCAACACCAACCGCTATGTGCTTGCTGACATCACCACCTTCTTCACCATGCTGGTGGGCATCTACTTCCCCTCCGTGACAGGTAAAGTCTTCTCTTGACAGCCCTATTCATCCATCATTATGATTATGAAAAATTACCTGTGGATCAGAATGCTTAAGAATATCCTACGCTGTTAAAATAAACAGGGCTTTTACAGTGATGTCACAAATGAGCGAACCTTCGTTTTTAGAACCATCTTTTTTTAAATATAAAGAATATTTCAAAATCTAAAGAAACTTTTTTGCATTGGAAGGGTTCTATGAATGTTAAAACAGAACTATAGATGCCAATAAAGAACCTTTATTTTTAATACTGTATAAGGTTTGGATTTTCCACATTTTAAAATACAAATGAAGTCATTAAAGCTATGTTGGACATTTCAAAGTTTAAGTATGGGAATGATGTAGTAAACAAACATTGTAGCCATTCTGTGTTCTGTTGTTTTGAACAGGTATCATGGCCGGATCAAACCGATCCGGTGATTTGCGGGACGCCCAGAAGTCCATTCCCATCGGCACCATCCTGGCCATCACCACCACCTCCATCATCTGTATCCTCTCATATGTAAACACACACAGCGCTCCACCTAGTGGACAAGGTCTGATATAACACCCTCCTGCAATACAGGAGATGACATAAGTGATCAAATATCAAATGACTCATTTTAGTGATTCAATCGAATCACTTTGCAAAGAGTTTCTGGAAAAATGAAGCTATTACAGACAAATCCTGTGTAGTGGTTGGTACATTTTTAAACCAGTTTATTGGAGCGAACTGCCAAAAGGAACCGATTCATTGCAATGAATCAGTCTTCTCAATTCTAATATACATTAGTAATCACTCTGTGGAGGATTCAGATTCAGATCTGCTGACAGAGTTCATGTTAATCAAAAAACAATGTTATTTAACTGAAGTATTCAGACATGTCCAGTGTGATTCTCTTTGGTTCCTGCATTGAGGGAGCGGTGCTGAGGGATAAGTATGTCATTCAAACTATGTGCTTTGAAATGTCTCTTATAACTTATAAATATGTCATGTGATTTAGTGCATGAGAAGAAATTAATAGAAGATTAATAGAAGACTATTCAAACATTTGAGGTTGATAAGATTTGAAAGTCTCTTTTGCTCCCCAAGGCTGCATTTATTTGATCATGAATACAGTAAAAACAGTAATATTGTGAAATATTATTACAATTTAAAATAACTGTTTTCTATGTGAATATATTTTAAAATGTAATTTTTTGCTGTGATTTATTGCAAAGCTGATTTTTCAGCATCATTACTCCAATCTTCTGTCACATGATCCTTCAGGAATCATTCTAATTTGATTCTGATTTGCAGCTCAAGAAATATTTCTGATTATTATCAATGTTGAAAATCCCAAACTATTTCTAGGTAGCATAATTCTTTGTGTATGTTCGTGCATTTCAGGTTTGGTGAGGCGGTCAGGGGTAATCTGGTGATCGGGACACTGGCGTGGCCGTCGCCCTGGGTCATCGTCTTCGGTTCCTTCTTCTCCACCTGCGGTGCGGGGCTTCAGAGCTTAACGGGCGCTCCGCGTCTCCTACAGGCCATCGCACGAGACGGCATCGTGCCGTTCCTCAGGGTGAGTCTGCACACGTGTGATCAGTGTTTAGTCTGTGACTTTCAGCATAAAGTCAGACTCACATTGCAGCTTAAACTGGCCAAGAGCTGCCAGCACTGACCTTGTGTTTAGCTGTTCATGGGCATATGTGTGTGTGTGTGTGTGTGTGTGTTGCAGGTGTTTGGTCATGGAAAAGCAAACGGGGAACCCACCTGGGCATTGCTCCTGACTGCATGTATCTGTGAGAGTGGAATTCTCATCGCTTCTCTGGATAACGTTGCTCCGATTCTCTCCATGTAAGAGACAATTCTGAGAAAAAAGTCATGATGTAAACTTGCAATTGTAAGAAATGAGATCAGAATTGCGAGATTAAAAATAGCAGTTTTGAATTTTTCTCAGAATTCCATGATATAAACTCAGAGTTGTGAGGAAAATAAACTTCAAACTTTAATTTTGAGATATAAATTCACAATTCTGAGAACATATCAGCCTTTTTCCCCTGAAGAATTGAACTTTAAATATACAGCAGCCTCAGAAAGTGTTAATAAAAATGACTGAATGTCATTGCATTAGATAATAAAATGTTACATTAAGTAGCACCCAGTGTTATTGTTAACTAAAATGAAAAGTATTTTAAAAAATGTGTCAATTGAAGCTAAAATAAAAATAAATAAATAAATAAATAACAGTACATGAAAACCAAAACTTAAATTGAAATTAGAAATGTTGACATGTCAGCTTACTGAAAAAAAAAATGTTGAAGAGTGTTGGAATAAAATAGGTTGAAGAACTAAAATTACTAAAGCTAAAGACTAAAATAAAAATAAATTAAAGGAAAATAGGAATATAAAAAACTCACACACACATAAAATAAGTGTGAAATGTAAAAACTAAAATTAAAATTGTTAATATAAATATTTATTAACTATAAGTACATGTATGTATTATAAAATTATGTATATTTTTAATTGATTAATTAATTAATTAATTAATTAATACTAAAACTATGACCAAAATAAAAAAATAAAGGTAAATAGAAAAACAAAAATGAAATGTAAAAACTCAAAACTGTTAATATAACTTAATTAACTATTACTATAATTATGTAATCTAAAGTTGTATGCATATTATATAATATGTATAATAGACATGTTTAGGTAAATATATATATATATATATATATATACATCAACATGATCCACTAAACAAACAAACACATACTTTAATTTTCTTAATTTTCCTTTCTTTTTTTTATATTTGAAACTTTGTTTTGTGACTTTTTTGCTTAAAAACTGTATTTGGGCTATTTTTGTTTTTTAACAAATGTTATTTAGCTCACTATTTTTTAACTAAAACTATCACATTTAGACTTTTTAAGTGTGGTTTAAGGGTCCAAAAATTGGAGACATAATCCCGGATATCTGTTTCTATTTGTCGACATTATGGTGTTTGTTTTTCTCGTGTGGCTGCAGGTTTTTCCTCATGTGCTACATGTTTGTCAATCTGGCCTGTGCTGTTCAAACTCTGCTCAGAACGCCCAACTGGAGACCGCGATTCAAGTTCTACCACTGGTGAGCTTCAGAGCATCTCGTCTTGCCGTTTGCTGTGGCTTTACTCTGTGTATTTGTACGCTAACGTTTGCCTTCCTCTTCTCCAACAGGACTCTATCCTTCCTTGGCATGAGCCTTTGTCTCTCGCTCATGTTCATCTGTTCTTGGTATTACGCCATCGTTGCCATGGGAATCGCCAGCTGTATCTACAAGTATATCGAGTTCCGAGGGTAAGTGGATTGTGACCCGGAGTCGGCGGAGACCGGCGGAGCGGAAAACCAAGAGATGGATTAGAATTGAGTTTTAGGCGTTTGACCTGTCAGGATTTTCAGATCCCTCGTAATCCGCCCGGCCAAGAACAGCTGAAATCTGCTCCAGGATTTGATTAGTGCCTTTCCTTTGGAAACACTTCCAGAGTCAAGCCGAACAGTGACCCGAGTCTGTCGCCGGAAATTAAAGAGGAGGAGAAAATTGGCGGCAGGATTACGGAGTCTGAGGCTGTGTGCGGATTTGAGCACTTACTGCATGCTGCACTTAACAAATTAACAGAAGTAATTTAAAAAGAAGTATGCATATATCAAAGTCATCATTTTATACAAATCTGAGTCAAAAAAAAGTTGAAATGCAAGGTCAAATTGTGTGCATTGCGCTGTAGAATACAGTACCCTCCACAAGGTGCTTTGTTGTATAATGCACATGTTGCCAGATGTACTAAGTCGTTAAGGTATTGCATACAATCCGAAAAACAGCATGCAACATGTATAATATATATACAGTATAATACAGACACCCAGGTGCAAGCACTCTCAGAAAAACACAAGATATTCTCTATTCATTTTAAACCAATTAAACCTCTCGGATTGGTGGATAATAAACACAAATGGCTCATTAGAGCTACTAGTTAATGGATTTTGTATCGTTCCCAAAATAAGCTAGTGATCTAAAAAAAATGTAAGCATCAAATCAGACTTGTCGTTATTTATAATATTTCATACTTTCGTGATTCTGTGATTTTTTTCAACATTAAACATTATTTTTCAACATTAAATATAAAGACTGTACAGGGTTGGGGCCAGTTTTCATTATCAGTAGCACCAATTTATGGAGTTTTATATGCCAGTATGCTTTAAAGTTGGAAATATTGCTGAATATTTGATTCATTTCCACTATAAATCTGTATCTACAGTTAGAGCAAACACCTATACTTCATGTACATGGGCTTCATCCAATATGTGCATCTGATATTTTTATCTCACATGTGAATTATTTGGTTTAATTTAAAAAACAGAAGCATGCTGACTTGGCATAGACTCTGATGTGATTTTCTGTTTTCAACAGCTCTGATAAATAACGTGATATGCAGCCAGTGTTAACTTTATTATAAAATAAAGAGTGATAAGAGAGAAACAGAGTGTGTGAAAAATACAGTATATGTGTGTGTGTGTTTGTGTGTGTGCTGACAGGGCTGAAAAGGAATGGGGTGATGGAATAAGAGGTCTGTCTCTCAGTGCGGCCCGCTTCGCCCTTATGAGGTTGGAAGAGGGACCACCGCACACCAAGAACTGGAGGTGAGTGTGAATGCATTTATATATATATATATATATATATATATATATATATAAATTTTTATTAGAAATATTGTATTATTTACATTATATATATATATATATATATATATATGTTAATAGTTTTTTCACCATTTGAAAAAAGGCTGAAATTAAATAAAATAATAGAATAAAAAATTTTAAATATTAAATGAAAATTTAAACTTAATAATAAACTTAAATGGCAATGTTTCTTTGACAGCTAAGAGGAATAAAATATTTAGAAGAATATGTTGAATAAGCTGAACTAAAATGACTAAATGTAAGACTAAAATAAGTATATATATATATATAAAGGTAAAAAAAAGTTACTAAAATGTTAAAAACTAAACTTAAAATCAAAACTGTTCATATAACTATTAACATTATTAAAAATTACATTAAAAATGTTTGATAATTTTTATGTGTATATATTTAATATACATTTTAATATTTATATTAATATACTTCATTTTTATACAAATTATAAATATATACTTGTTTGAAATTACAAATTTGTTTATAATTTTGAAGTATTTTTAAGTAAGTTTATATATGTATATATTATTCTCATGCCTATATTTAGCCATGTATTTTTATTTATCTAAGAATGTATATATATATATATATATATATAATGTTTATTTATATATTTATTTTTATGTTTTATTTGTTTATATTAATATGTTATATATATCATATTTTATAGACTTCTATTCATATATATTTATGCTGCATCTTAAAGGTACATTATTTATATTATTGGCCTTGTTGTGCATGTATAATCTTTTGATCGCTTTTCTCTCCTGCTCTTTGTTTTCTTCAGACCTCAGATATTAGTCCTGATCAGCATGGATTCTGAGCTGAATGTGGAGCAGCCACGTTTGCTGTCTTTGACCAGTCAGCTGAAGGCTGGAAAGGGTCTGACCATTGTGGGCACAGCGCTGGAGGGAACCTACCTGGAAAACCATCCTCAAGGACAGCAGGCCGAACAGGTGACATTCATACAGACACGCACACAGACACAACACGGATAGTGAACTACTACTTAGCATATGTTGGAATTTAATTTTGATATTTATTTTGGGTTTAATGTCATTTTTCCACTTGGTTTTGTGTCTCAAAGTCTCTGAGGAAGCTCATGGAGGCAGAGAAGGTGAAGGGTTTCTGTCAGGTGGTCATCTCTTCTAATATGAGGGACGCCACATCGCATTTGGTCCAGGCTGGAGGGTTGGGTGGTCTTCAACACAACACCGTACTGGCCTCCTGGCCACGCAACTGGAAACAGGCTGAGGATCATCAGAGCTGGAGAAACTTCATTGGTGAGAGACAGAAGCACCGTTTCTTCTTGGTTCTTTATTGGCATCTGGTTTCATGAAGAACATTTAATGTCCATTGAACCTTTCCATTCCACAAAAGGTTCTTTGTGGTGGAAAAAAGTTCTAAATGTTCTTTTAAAGTGGTTCTTTCAAGAACTGTTCCATGAAAGGTTCTTTGAGGAACCAAAAATGGTTATTCTGTGGCATTGCTGTGAAAAACCACCTCTTGGATCCTTTATTTTTAAGAGTTTTGGAAAGAAGAATCACAAATGAGATCTCCTTGAAAGCTCAGTTGTTTCTCCTAAACACCAGTGAGATTAAATGGAGACTTTAGAGATGTTTCTTCAATAATCCCATACATATGTGCAATGGGAGATGCGGAAAAATACCAAAGTCTGCTGTCAAAAGTTGGAGATCTCAATATAATCTCTCAAAATTTCTCATCAAATGATCTAGGCTGCTTTTCACATTCATTTATAGCTCTATACTCTTAATGAGTGATACCTATTGATTTATGCCTATATTGATTTCTAACTTCCAAAGGAATTTAAGTAAACATACCTGAGACAAAGTAGATGTATAAAACCAAACTGTATAATTTTCCTCTGGCTTTGTGAGATTGAATTTACACCTCTTGAATCAGTATGTAAGGTCTAGCACACCACTTTGCGCTGCAGCAGCTGTTAAAATCATTGCATCATATGTGTTTGTGTGAGTCTGTTCTGTGTTATGAAGTACTAAAGCAGCCAGACTGAGCAGGTGGCGCTTCTCGTCTCACGCCACAGATGTTCACTTGTGTGAATTTTAAGATATAAGTGATGGTTTAATTCATCTGAGTTGGAAAGGATCCCAAAATAGTTACAGAAATAGTTCTGCTGAATACAAGTTTTTAATTATCAGCTGATCCTTCTCAGGTATTGATTCGGTGTATATACAGTCAACTAAGGATGGGTAGAGAAATGCAGCCAGAAAATGGTTTATATAGTGCAAAACCAAATGGTAATTGTGTAATCCAGTAAATTAAATTTAAATTTATACATTTAAAAAACAATTATTGCATATTTATTTCATGCACAATGTAAATTTATATTTTATTATATTTGCATATGCTATATTTTATTTTTAAGTACAGTTTATTTTAATATATAATTATTTTATTTTAATTATTTGTATTATAATCAATTATTATTTATATTAATTATATTGATCTTTTTTTTTTAGTTTTTCTAAGAAGTCATATGCTTATTAAGAATAAATTAAACAGTAAAAAAATACAGTAAAATTAGTAATAGTCTGAAATATTATTGCAATTTAAAATAACAGTTTTTATTTGAATATACTGTAAAATGTAATTTATTCCTGTGATGCAAAGCTGAATTTTCAGCATCATTACTCAGAACATCCTTCAGAAATCATTGTAATATGCTGATTTATTATCAATGGTGGATTTTTTTTTTTTTTTTTTGAATTGGAACTTGTGATACTTTTTATAGAAATAATGTCATATAGTGTTTTTTTTATTTACTATATATAATTAAATGTTTTTAATTAAATATGTGCTTCATCTTTTCTCAGATTATGCATAACAAATGAATAAGCCTGACATTAGATCAACACCAAACAACAAATCAGTGAACAATAATATATTTATAAGCATAAATAATAAATATAAACGTGTCTTCATTACAGAGCTGGTAAGAGAAACCACCGCTGCCAGTAAAGCCCTGCTGGTGCCCAAGAACATCTCGGCCTTCCCGTCAAACGGCGAACGCTTCACAGAGGGTCACATTGATGTGTGGTGGATCGTACATGATGGAGGCATGCTGATGCTGCTACCCTTCCTCCTCCGCCAGCACAAGGTACGTGCTTTAACCCTTCATTTCCATCAGAATAACGTTACTGCAGCTCGCTTGTTGATATCTGTGGATGATGTTCTGTAGGTTTGGAGGAAGTGCAAGATGCGCATCTTCACTGTGGCCCAGATGGACGATAACAGCATCCAGATGAAGAAGGATCTGACAACTTTCCTGTATCACCTGCGCATAGACGCCGCGGTGGAGGTGGTGGAGATGGTAATGCACACGGTCACTATTATACTTGTACTTGTATTTGAACTATTTTGCATTGAACTGTTGAAAACTACTGTCTCTCTCCTGTATCTTCAGCATGACAGTGATATCTCAGCGTACACGTATGAGAAAACCCTGATGATGGAGCAGCGATCTCAGATCCTAAAGCAGATCAACCTCACCAAGACTGAGCGTGAACGTGAGGTACATGTCCATCCTCAAACATTCAGTCAACCTCTACTTATTATCAAACATGATGCTGAACTGAACGTCATTATGCATGACATCACTGCTTGTGGGCGGGGCCTCGTGTCTCATGAATATTCCCATCGTTCCTCTCCTTTCAGATCCAGAGCATCACTGATAGCTCTCGCGGGTCGATCCGCCGTAAGAACCCGGCCGCCGTCACGACCCAGCTGAGTGTGACCGAAGAACCGGCGGCCAGCAGCAAAGAGGAGAAACCAGAAGAAGAGGTACGGCATGACGGACCGAGCCAGCAATGCTCATTTCGTTCTGTGCTTGTAATTGTGTCTTCAGATATCAGAGAAACGAATGAATGGCTTTACAGTTTTCATTTTACACGCCAATAACAGCCACATTGCTTGTGTTGAACATGCTGGGATCTCAGCTTGACCGTTTTGTCTGATACCAGTGTTTTTGTGATGCCTTTCAGAGTAATGGACACAGCAGAATCCAGCTCTGTCTCTTTCTTTCTCTCTCTCAAAAATTATTTTAAATATTTTTTTAGTTTTACGAAATGCAAGTCGTGAAAATTTTTTAGTCTTAATTCATTGTTTTTTATTTATTTTTATTTTCATTTAATAATTATAATAAAACAATTAGTGATGGTAAATAAACAAATTATTTATTTTACATTTATTTCTTATTTTAATGAGAATAAATTTCATTTTATTGCACATGGTAAATATTAACTGCAGTATTAATCGCATTAAAATATAATTAACATGAAAGTAATTAGTCAGTAAATAATTAGCTTTAAATTTTACATTCATTAATAATTTTAATTTAATAATGTTTTATTATTTAATATTATTCATTATAGAACAGAATCCAGATCTGTCTCTCTCTTTCTCTCTCTCCTTCTCAAAAATTATTTTAAATATTTTTCGTTATATGAAATTATATTTTAATTATTTATTTTTTATCTTAATTTGTTGTTTTCTATTCATTTTTATTGTATTTTTAAAATTAAAAAAACAATTTAATAATTATAATAAAACAACTACTGATGGGAATACATTTCATTTTAATGCATGTATTGATTGCATTAAAACATAATTAACATGAAAGTAATCCATCAATAAATAAATTGTTTTTTAATTTTATATTCATTAATTATTTTAATTTAATAAAAATTATCATTATAAAGCATTGTCAGTTTCATCGTGATTGTTATAAATATATTGAAATCTAATGAAATATAATTAAAATGAAAGTAATTGTCAATAAACAAAATAAATGTAATAAATATTTATTTAATATTCATTATAAAGCATAGTTTTCATCGTGATTGTAATCATAATCTCATTTGTTGTTATTATTGTGATTATTAAATGTTATTTTTATTTCATAATAATTTATGATTTATTATTATTATTTATCATTTAAATATGTATTTACATTTTAAACACTTTTAATTTCTATCTGAGCATTAACGCTTTCTTTTCCTTCTCTTTTGCCCTGACATTCTCCATATGTGCGTATGTGCCGGTCCTGCCCTCTCAGTCTGTCCCTGTGTCCCCATCCCAACAGAAACAGCTCATTGATGACAAGAGTACCAACCCCCCGACCCCGGCCACACCGCAGTCCCCCAGCGCGGACGCCGAGACCCCCGGCACGGTCGTTCAGATGACATGGACTGAAGCGAAGTGTGATGGAGAGCAGGCCAAACCTATAGGAGTCACGACACCAGAGGCCATCAAAGACCTCTTCAACATGAAACCGTGAGTGCAGCATGTGCCAAAAAGTTGCTTGATTTACAATATACAATGCAAAGGTTTGAATTTAGGTTCAGTTACACTTGTCTTCCATTCTTTCTTTGTCACGCCACAGAGAGTGGGAAAATCTGTGAGTATCTCTGACAACGATGCACATATTGACACTCGCTGGTGTTGATTAATGTTTATGAGCTTGTGGTTGATGCTTTCGTTTTTTTTAGAAACCAGTCCAACGTGAGGCGCATGCACACTGCACTCAGACTCAATGAAGTCATTGTTAAGAAATCCCAGGAGGCCAAACTAGTCCTGCTTAACATGCCCGGACCGCCCAAAAACAGAACCGGCGACGAGAACTGTATCCTGATCATTTTCACATTGTCGCATTGTTTTCATTTTGAAAATGATTATGGTTTTTATTCTTTTTTCTTTTTTTATCCAGTTTGGTGTAGAAATTCTACATTTTTGGTAGTCCAAAAATAATAATAATAATAATGAGTCATAAAATAAAATAAAATAAAATAAAATAATAAGATTATAAAATGCCATTTGTTTTTAAAAGGTCACACTGAGTGCATTGCATTATGTTAATTGTTTTATTTTAATGAAATAAATTCATGTTTGTAGTCTTCAAAGACATTAAATTGATCAAAAGTGACATTTTTAATGTTACAAAAGCATTTTAATCTCAAATAAATGCTATTCTTTTAAACTTTCTATTCATCAAAGAATCCTAAAAAATAAAATGTATCACAGTTTTCACAAAAATATGAAGCAGCACAACTGTTTTCAACATTGATAATATTTAGAAATATTTCTTGAGCAGCAAATCAGCATATTAGAATGATTTCTGAAGGATCGTGTGACACTGAAGACTGGAGTAATGATGCTAAAAATTCATTTTTGCATCACTGGAATAAATTTAATTTTAAAATCGATTCAAATCGAAACCAGCTATTTGAAATTGTAATAATATTTCATAATATTACTGTTTTTACTGTATTTTTTATCAAATAAATGCAGCCATGGTGAGCACAAAAGACTTCAAAAATCTTACTGGCACCAAATGTGCATACTGTCCACCATATATAGTACATACTGCGAAAGTAGCATGAGTAGTATGCATCTTTGTGTATGTTTTATGTGCTTTCCAGCTTTCATTTCCTCATTTCCTTGACTCTATCAATCAGACATGGAATTCATGGAGGTTTTAACCGAAGGTCTCAACCGGGTCCTCCTCGTGCGTGGTGGAGGTCGCGAGGTCATCACCATCTACTCTTAAGAAACTAGTCGACATCGTTCCATCCCATTTGCCCTCTTTCCCCAGTGTGGCCCAAGCAATATCCCAGAATTCCCTTCAATCATCCAGCTTCATTCGTCCCGTTCTACTGGTTTGCCAAGCTCTCACTGGCCAAACATCGCTCTTGGCGTTACTCTCGTTCATGATGGACGTGATCCACACTTTACTGTTCAATGAAGTGCACTGTTGATGTCAGTGGGTATTTGTTCAATGCCCCGTCTGCTGTAGCTTTCCTACATCATCTGTGAATCACCGCTCTCACCCAATCAGGCGAAGTGGGTGGGTTGTTAAATTGTTTTTATTTTTTTATGTTGAGGAAGAGGATGCAGAAACGAAAGTGCGACGTCAAGAAGGATTCGACGTTCAAAACTACGCCAGAGATGCTGTGAAATATTCTGCTCTGGTTAAGACTGTCAACCTTGGGAAAAGATTTTCACAGTCTGAATGCAATCCTTTTGTTCTGCAATGTGAATTAATGAGTTTATACTATAATGTGAAGTTTAAAGTCAACGTGAAATCAAACTTGGGGCTATTTATTTCTGAAACTAATCTGTACATGTTATTCCAAAGAAAAAAGTTTTTAAAGTGTTTTTGTCAGTTGTAAACTTCTGAAAAAGCTCTTATTTTTCAACCCCAAATCAAATCTCTCATGCATTTTTTTGATTCTCTTCCTGAATGCTTGCTTTACGGAAGTAAAATGGTTTGCGAAGGGCATTTCACGTTGACTTTAAGCGCTCCTCTGCACAAAGTTCTTTTGTTGTGTGTTTGTTTTGTCTCATCAACCTCCTCCATGTTTTTATTCGTTCCTAGCTATCCCCCTGCCAAATACAGTCACAATATGTGCCAAAAAACAAGGCTGGCAGGGTGTGCGACTTGCTGTTTGACAGCAAAGCAGCGAGTGAGAGTCTATCGGTGCAACCGACACTGTAATTAGCGAAAGAACGAGCTAGAAAAAAAAGAAAAAAGTACTCAGCCACTCTGAACTAGTGTAAATAGTGTATAAGGCATTATTAAATATCAGTGTAGTATTTTTATTGTGAAATAACCGAAGATTCTGGTGAAGAAACGCTGTTGTCTTACAGGGTCAGGGTGTTTTGGGTGGCTACAGGCTTCACTATGGCGGCTTGAAGTGTACTACGGTACCGAACCTCCCCTCCCCAACAAGCACTCAACCTGCACTGACAGCCACTGTGTAACAAATGATTTAATGAGTCTGTGGATTCATTAAATGAACTTGTGTGTGTGTGTGTGTTTGCATGAGTGAATGAGCAAATGGAAGTTGCCCATTTCTTTCTTTTTTTCCCATTTTGCTATAAAGAAAAATCTATGTTTGTTGCATTTATAGACAAATCTGTATGAATTAGCTATATCATAGACAAAATCTATATTATATTACACCGGAAATGTCACAGAGCTATATATAGAGTATAATAGTATCTGATTGTATTGCCAAACTTCGATTTCACTTGTGCCATATGAATGAAAATGTGAATTGTCAACAGAAAACAGTACTGATAACATTGTCACTTTAAACACAAATGCTGCATTCACATCAGAGTTTCCAACTTTGAAACTCGTATTTATATAATTGCTCGACTTTATCAAAAAAACATCCAAAAATGGCAGCGGCTTCAGCAGTTTAGTTGCACGCTTTCTTTGAGATGCGATTTGTACTGTGCTGTTGCAAGAAGTGAATTTGTGTGATTTTAAACCAGCAGATTGCTGTCATTATCAAAAATGCCGCGCATGGATCCATTTTGGGCGTAGCTAATCATTTCTGAGTCCATAAACAGCTCCGAATAGACTCGTTTGGTAATTACGGTAATTCTGACGCAACGTGTACGCAGCACTAGATTGAGTTGTTATACGCATTATGGATTGAATAGCATCCAGAAATCTGAATTCTATGCAGCGCGACTGTAATGCATTAGCCAAATCGCAAAATGAGATTTGATGCAAAATTAACCTGAAATGATAGAAGAGTAGATCAGAAAGTGTATTTTTGAGAGCATAATGTATGTGCAATTGGGAAATCATATATTCATTGCATTATTTATTTTTGTAGCGATATAGGCTATTTTATGCAGTCCTTTTTTTTTAGCAGAAATACCAACAACTGCATATATACATATATATATATAAACACAAATATATAGATAAATATATATATATATAAATAAATAACTTGAATCTCACTTGGATAGAAAGTACATACAGTAGTTTATGAAAATATTACAGATTATTTTATGTTTAAACATGGGAAAACCTCTCATAAGATATGAATGCTGCTGCTAGTGTATGAATAGACATGGATTGTGCGTGTACATAAAGCGAAAGATTAAATATTTAAAGGTATATTTACGAGGGGAGGGGTTGACGCGGAGATTGCATTGATCGAAAACGACTTCAGCCTTATCAGCTTTATCATTTTATTTAGTTGATTTTCCATTCGTTTAAAGTGACGACAACGTTCACTGAATCTGAACAAACCGCAAAATGTGTCGAAACACGACACTTTTTTAAGTACTGCCTGCGTAGACTGAGCCTCTGATGACGTTTCGACAATTAGTTCACTCGACGATGTTTTTAACAAACACTTACGATATGCTTCGTTTGCATGGTGTGTGTTGGAAAATTTTGATTTTCGTGACGTGTAAAGAACAGTTCTAAGAAAAAAGTCAAGGCAGCTTTTTCAGATTGCTGTCGCGACTAAACGGCAAAATGTTTAGCGAGCATTCTTACGTGTTAACTTAGATTAGCGGGATGCTGTGTGTTGTTGTTTTTGGCTTTGTATATAATATCGCTCTCGAGACACTGTAGCTGCAGGGTCGTCGTTCCCTGTTTGTGTTTGTTAGGATGCTTTTAGTACACACCAGAAAAAATGAACTTTTTTGTTTTCAACGGTAACGTGCAATATTGATTTCCACAGGAAACGGTACGTATGACGTATTTTTAGTTGCTAGTTCGCCCACGGTTCTGCTTCTTGTAGAGTTCATCGGCGCGCTTCGTATGCTAGAGTGTGCGTCACATCTGTTCTATGGTGGCTGAGATAGAAATGCACTTTATACGAGTTAACGTTATTTACGTCCATGGTGACAGTGACGATTGAGTTGCCAGAATCATGAGCATGCCAGATCCATTTCAGCGCTGATGCCTCTAGCGGCGAGAGTGTGTACTGCATCGGCCGCGTTATCGCAGAGAGTTTTGTTCGCTGCGGTAACATACTACCTGAAGATTGATTTGATTATGCTGTAAAACAAAACAAAAAAAGATGTGTGTGTTTGCTGTTTATTTGGCATGAATTTCTAGCACTTCTTGTAATTAATGACGAAAAGAGTATACGTAGATGTAAAAAAAAAAAAGAAAAAGAAGATATATTTCTAATACGAATCACTGAGTTGGTGTGGTAACATTTCCATTCCTCCTACTTTTCACTCCCTACGTCGTTCCGAACCTACGAGCACTGTTTCGATGTGATCACCGTATAAAAAGACTATAAACAAGCGCTTCCACTGCTGGGCTTGGCTCTATTCAAACTGACAGTGGACACATTCACAATCTTTTTCCTTGCTTCAACATCTCACGATGAATACCTGGCTTGTGTGTAGCAAAAAAAGAAATCAAGTGTATTCCTTCGCCAAGGAATATCGAGGCGTTCGACACATCTCGGAAACAAAAAAGGGCTCTGAATAACAGTCTGTACTTGGTTTTGAAGTTTGACCTGTGACATTGGATGTTCTTCAAAAAAAATGGAATCTCGCTTTATTTTATTAATCCTACACTCTTGGAAATAAAGGCTGTTGCTGCATTTTGATGTTTCCTTTAGGTTATTCAGGTCAGATCAGAATAAGAATCAGAATGGCATTAGACTGTCAAACCTTTATTTTCAAGAGTGTAGTCCCATGACGTTTACCTCTGAGGTCACCTGAAGGCTTGTATTTGTTTTTCTTGACATTCCAGTGATAAAACTTTGATTAAAAAATGCATGTGAACATGCAAAGTTCTGTGAAAGTCCAAATGTTGAAATCCAAATCAAATCCATCTGAAGCAGTTGAAATAGAGCCAGGACCTGGGTCCGTTGTCCTGTTCAACGCATGCACATTATCCTGAACAAGCTGATATACATATATATATATATATATATAAATATAAATATTTAAATGTTTTGTGATATACAGTATTATGTTCACGCCGGTTTATTTCAGTTCTTTTAATTGTAAATGTGTTATTTTTACCAGATGTTTGGTGTTCTTGTTGTGCACAACGGTTTCTTTTGGATCAACTAGTATCTTTGTGTGAATGGATATTGACTGGTTAAAGGGGTCTATTTTTACTATAGGTAGTTTAGCCAAGACAAAGACCATTTTACTTTTAATGCAGTTATCAATGAGTTAATTTATTTAAAGACGAACTGATTACCAAAGTTTTTTATGTTGACCTGGGTATGTGTTTAGTCTATTGCAAACTGTCATTCTGAATGAATTAAAAAGAAACTTGAGGGTGTTTTGTTTAACAGTAAAATCATTATTTACTCCAGTTTGTACTCATGCCTTAAATACAAAAATTGGCAGCTATATGTTAACAAAAACAAAGTGCAATGCTTATGCTTTTTAAATATATTGTTTATGCATATATATATTTAATTATTATCTCATTTAAAAATCTAGTTTTTAATTCCAGGGCTGATTTTAAGTACTCAAAATGAAGCTAAAAGGTCTAAAAAAATATTTAAGTGGATATTCATAAAAATATATAGTTTAATAGTGTTTTGACTTTCTGAAAATGCATTTGCCCAATTTAATGTTTTAAAAACATTGAGTTCCCTACTAATTTGATTGGACAAGCAGATTTCATGGCTTATTGCGTTTTTGCAGCATCGCTGCAAGTTCGATTTTACAGAAGTAAACAATCCGAGACGACTATAAGAAAAATGTACAAAGAAAATCATGTTTTGTCTTGGCTTTGCTTCTCTGAAAAGATAACAATGTGAGTTATTGAATAGCTCGCTCTGGGCAACTGATTTCACGCTTTGCAAACGAGTGCAATTAATTCTAGATCAGAACATTAGTTTTACATGGAAAATGACTGAATCCCTCAGGCTTGTTTTTGATTCATTTGAAATGAAAACATTTTGTATGAACATCTGGACGGGAATGTAGTGGAGAACAAGTATTTTTCAGATCTTTCACAAGTAGATTTTTTTTTGTCCATTCCGGGTTTTATGGTCATATTGCCATGTAGTGTGTTCCTGTGTGTTTTTCAGTTGTTTGTATGTGTGTGGATGTGTGTTTGTGTGAGTGAGCGTGTGTACAGTGACGTACACACAACAGATCTGGGACCACAGGCAACGGCGGATGTGGGTCCTGTAAATATAGCAGAACTAGTTAGTGTTGAGGTGTTTATTTTTTGTGTCAGTGTAAGTTGAATATTTTAAAAAGATAAATAATGAGTATTATCTATTGTGTTTCATGGTACATAAAGAAAATAATGTAGTTTTATCTTACATTTCAAATGCTTTATCTCTATGGCTTCTGCAAAACTCCCATTCCATTTTATAGATTTGTCAGCACAAAATGCAATAAACGAATACCATTTTATTACGGATTACTTGATGGAGTCTTCATTTCGAACAGGTTCAAGGCTCAAAGTCTTAATCCTAGTCCTGAAGTTTCTCAGCACTCCACATTTTGGATGTTACTTATTTAACACACCTGATTAATTTCATCAGCTCATTAGTAGAGACTCCATGACCTGAACTGGCTGTTTTCTGAGGAGCTTTTACTAAAACTGTCAGAAAAAGCACTGGAATTGCTGAAAATATCGAAACAAACATCTAGATTAGCCAGTAAACCTCACTGTTGACTAGTCAATTAGTCAAACTTGAACCCAGTTACCTCTCATGTTGGGGAATCTGAATTTTTCAAAGTCATTTCTTTTTAAGTTTTTCTTTGTTTATCAGTGCAAAGTCAATCAATTCAATTTGTCACACGAGTGTTCACAGAAGTCCTCTGACCTTCCTAAAGAGCATTTGTGGCAGAGGTAAGTGTTTAGACCTTACTCAGTGTTTACACGTGTTGAAACACATTATTATTCATTTTCTACTAATAGTGTTTTAAAGTTGCCAACTTTAAAACACAAGGGTGAATTTAACATTTTAATATAAACCAAGCATAATTTCCAGCCAACAAAACAAATTTGTCTACACTGAAAGTGAAAATGTTGAAACAGCATTTAACAGAGTGTTTTCAGAACACGTCATCAATTAGCCATATTGGTGGCACAAAATGTAAACAATGCCGGGAACTCACATATTTTGCTGATTATTGCTGCTGAAAATGGCGGTTTTGGGCATTACTGATTGGTTGGACCAGGTTATAACAAATATTGAAGAAAACTGAGGAACAAAAGGTGTTTGTGGTTGGCCAAATTGAACCAGTATTTCCAGGGCAAGAATCTTGACAACATTTGTATTTCCGGTCAGGTAGGTGAAATATCAGGCTAATATCTTAATACTGCTTGTACGTTCCTTTACTCCGTATTAACTTTAGTTTGTCAAAATATTTTGCATTTTCCTGCTTACTAAGTCCTTCTCTATATGATTTAGCAGCTTCCACACATTTCATTAGTGGTTTAGACAGCATAAATTAGCAGAACAATGTATTCTGTAGTACATTAACTGTGCAATCCATGCTGTTGTTTACATCTGAGTATCACCATTATTGGTAGCTGCCCAAACCATGACGTAAGTGTAAACCCTCTATATAAGGTCACATGGAGCAGGATTTTGGAGCAATATTCCAGCGCAGCGTGCTCTGTCTTATACAATATATTTTGGAAAATGTAGCATGTCATCATGGGTATTTTATGCACACAGTTTGATGTGCTATTTCTGCAGCATGAATACTAAGCAAAAACCTCCATTAACATGGAAGAGCATGCTTTATCCCATCAATTAACCCTTCACAAAGACACACCCCCCTTAGTTACTCTAGCTACGTCCAACAAGCTTTAGTGCTCTCAGGCCACATATCATGTTCTCACACTGTGAAAAATACATTGCGGAGCAATGAGTACAGACAATGCGCCAATAAAATACCATTTTGTGATTATTTAGGTCAGGACAGATCGCTGTAGTGCCTCAGTTCAAGCAGCACATACCCGATCATTCCTCTTTACTAGTTATAGCACAAAATAATCACGAACATCAGACGCTATCTTGTTTCAGCTGTTGAACAACAGACTTTTTTTAAGTTCAAGTCCAAGTCCATCGACGAGAATCTACTCTCCTGTCTGGTTAGTTTGTCAGACAAAACAGCAGATTCGGTGTTATGAGCTCACCTGTCAATCAAACTCCCGGCAAATGGAATACATTACTTGAAACCTGAACAGATTTTAACACTAGGCATCATACACTTGCCAATTTGAAAATTGATGCAAAGAAAAACTGGGAATCATATTCTAAACAACTTAAGTTGTTCTGAACATTCAACAACATGCACCTTGCTGCTACACTAAGCAAAAAGACGTTTTGCAGCAACGCAATAGATCAAAGCACCTTTCAGTAATAGCTATATAATACAATAACTACTTTATTTTCCTTAGCGTAAAGAGCATTTTAAAATAATCTAAAGAACCTTTAAACACTATAAAAAAATGCTTTGCAGAATGGAAAGATTCCATGGATCTTAAAGGTTTTTAAATGGAACCATCAATGCCAATAAAGCATCTTTATTTTAAGAATGAAGATCCATGACAAATTAAATGTTTTTAGTTCAGTTGAAAATATCAAACATGTCTAAAATTCATAGTATGAAGCTTAAAAAAAAAAAAAAAACAGTCTGGGCCCACCATGCATTATATCCAAATCTCTATATAGTATTGCAGCCTTTATAGGTAGGACACAACCGTTTTGGAGAAACAAATCCAAGAGAGACAAAAATGTATCTAAAATTGTTTAATTAAGTCAGAAGTTGGCTGGTATATACAATGCACCAATTCCATATAAAACAACAAAAATTCTCTCATCTATTGATGCAGCATTACAATCAATCATGCTCTGTAAAGGTTCCGTCTAACACATTAGAGGAATAAAAAATAAAATAAACCGTAAAACCAGAAAACAATGAATTCACAGAAAACTTGTTTTTTTTTTTTAAATCACAAATGACACAGGAGCAAAAAAAATAATAATTTATGATAATTCAGAGCAATGCCGACTTTTCAATTCGTATCAGATTTATCAATTTCAGTAATGACGGGAATAATGGGACATAGGTGATGGATCCATGCTTTGGCCCATTCCCTGCGTTGACCGGGTCCCTTGACCCACAGATCCCATATTCACCAGGTGGTTAATGGGTCCGCTCTGAATGAGCGTATCCAAGGCTTTCTGCACACTGGGGTTGTCAAAGTTGATGCCGGTGCCCGTGGTGACCGCCGGTCTTGGGGTGCCTGTCGGCCCAGGCATACGAGCACCAGCAGGCCTCAAGGCAGGCCGGGCGTTCATCATGCTGCTCTGCGGCTGTACAGTGGCGATTTTGGGCATCCCGCCGGTGACAACAGCAGGGGCTGCGTGAGAAGACTGGAGCCCGGTGGTCTGAGGGCCAAGGCTGGAGCTGTAACCCTGTGCTTGGGCTGCCGGAGCGGGGCTGGACACTGAAGATGATCCGCTGCCGCTGTTGAAGATGCTAAGGATCTTAGCCTGGAGTTCCTGCTGTTGGTTGGTGGCAGTGGCGGGGGTGGACGCAGAGGTCAGGTGGGTGGTATGAAGGGACAGGCTAGTGTACGCAGGCTGAGCTGGAGTGGATATAGCCTGGGTTGGCTGAGAGGGCTCGTGGGTCGCTGGTGGAGGGTGTGCGACTAGAGAAAGTAAAAACAGCGAAGGATAAGGCTTGATGGGTAAAGCATAATAAAACATTGAGTTTAAAACACCTAATGGACTTACCTGCGTCAGTAGTGCCTCTGACAAGGCGATCACGTTTGTCTCTCAGATAGTCAATGAGCCTGGCCAACTCATCCGGAGTCATAAACCTGAGAGATGGAAAGACAATTCATTATATATGACACTTAACACTAGTAAAATGTAATGATTTTCAATGCCAAAACAGTTTTCCATTTTAAATAAATGCTTTTGAACTTTCTATTTGCCAAAAACCGTTAAAAATTAATGATTTCCACACAACAAAAGAAAAAAAAAAAAAACATTTGTTTCAACATTGGTAATAATCAGAAATGTTTCTTGAGCAGCAAATCAGCATATTAGAGTGATTTCTGAAGGATCATGTGACACTGAAAACTGGAATAATGATGCTAAAAATACAGAGTTGATCACAGAAATAAATTACATTTTAATATTCATTTAAATAGTTTTTTTAATTTAGTTAGTTTAAACAGTTTTTTTTTTAAACTGTAAAAATATTTAACTATGTTAATTGGATTTTTGATCAAACAAATGCAGATCTTTTCAACCCCACACTAGCTAGTATTTGTTGACCTACCTGCACTCAGACAGCAGCGTGATGTGGGTCAGGAGGGAGGCTGGATGACCCTCTCTGTCAGGTTCCCTCATCAAAACCTCATCGGCCATCTTGGCCGCCTTCCTTGCGATCTCGTCCCTTTCTTTAGCGCGGTGTTCAACTTTAAATGAGTCAAAGTTGTGGGCCACCAGCACCATGGCATCCTGCATGGGCATGTTCCTATGCTCTGCAACAAAAGTATGCTGTGGTCATCTAAAATGTTGATTATGGCTTATACAGCACTGTGTGAACATCTGAAATACTGTATAGCAATCTTGTATCAACACTGGGCTAGTTTTGAATAGTTGTGATGCTTAATTGCATTGGATTTTTCCAGCTTTCTGGAAAGGACACATACCTTGCGGGGTCCCAAAGAGGATGTTGACAGTGCATGAACGGTGTACTTGGTGCTGCTGGGTGATGATGATGGCAAAGGGCGTACGAGCCCGACTCACATCCTCCAGAGCTTGAGTCAATGACACTTCCGTATTCAGGAAGATGAGATCTACCACCATACCCAGATCCCGAACCTTCCTGCCCACCGTCTCGGCATATTCCCTGCACACAAACACAAAGCAGATAATGTAACCAGTTCTCCAGGAAAACAATTGATGCTTTAATCACTCTTCAAAGTCACGGGACTCACTTTTGCTGCTTGTTGACGACTATGACGGAACAGTCCACTGGTCTCTCAGCATCATAGCGCCTCTGCAGCTCTTCAAAATACTGCCGGTAAAGTTCATTCCTCCGGCGCTCTTCAGGACGCAACCGCTCCTCTGTAAATTCAGAATCAAAAACTTAGCAAGCTGCACTCATTGGAAAAGTTTTCACGTAAACTCCTCTGCTTGTGACCAAGACTTTGCATACTCACAAATACTCGCAAATAGTGTAATCGATACTTAGGATAATCTCCATAAAGCGTATCCATAAACAGTCACACAAAATTACCTTAAAAACAATTTTTAGTTTTCTAAAAATAGTCAAAAATAGTGTTCTTTTAATATCCTTGAGTATATTACCAGGGTATCTGCAGGATTTTAAGCTCAAACTTAAGCTTAATTTTTTTTTACACCTGCACAAATAAAATTAATACCACATGAGCAGGATAGGGCAATGTCTATGATAACATATAAAACTGTAAAATAAATAAAAAGCATGATTTACAGTTCAGATACAGGCTTTCACAAAAAATATATATGTACAAAAATAATAAACTTCACGTTTTAGCCTTTTAACTATTTTTATGAAATTTGATGAGTGAAAAATAATAATTATTATATTAATTTAAACAAGTATTATCAATGACATTAATGAAATCAATATATTTTACTGTCCTAATTGTCTAGATTTTTATAATGCATTATCTTCCTGTCGATTCACCAGTTCACATTTAAAACGTTGCATGTTTGTTGCATAAAAATATGGGCTGATTTTTGCATTGGTCTGAACAAAAACAGCAGGCTTACTGAAAATTCAATTTTATTCTCTGCCAGCAGATGGCACTTTCAGAACAGCAGAAATACAGCGGTTTTCCCGGTAACGGCACTACACATCGCAACATTGACTTTGAAACGTGCAGCGCTCCTATACATTCATTAAAATCATAGCCTTCTGAAGTTTAAGTTTAAGACAATTCTTGTCTTTCTGTCCCCAAGTTTAAAACTTCCTTTAATTAAGACCTTCTTATACCATTTAAGACTTTTTTTGGCCTAAAATATGATACAACTATATTTAAGACTTTAAGGACCAGATTACAGTTTTTATTCATATTTTTAATTATATTTTAACTTTACGTTTTGTTTTCACTTTCACATTTAGTTTCAGTAACTGTTTTTGTCATTTTTATTATTTATTATTTTTAAAATTGCTACATATTTTACATTTTTGTTACATGATTTAGTTAAACTAAAAACACTGCAACTAGCTGAAATTAAATAATTTAAAGTTTTTTATTTCACATAACATTTTATCTAAATGAAATGTTTTTAAATGGATTTAGCTAAATAGTTTTAATAGATAGATATTAAAAATAGGATTAATCATCTTTATTAAATAAAGCTTTATTTTATAGCTGTAAACAATCAAACCAACCCTCAGACTCTCTCCTGCCATTCCAGGGTTCTCTATAGCGCTCTGGGTACGGCTCTTCTTTCTTCCGATAATAGTCGTACTCTCCACGGTAATAACGATCATACCCTTCATCTCTGTGGAAGCACAGTAATGCGGTTTAGATGATGTTATATCACAGGAAAACAAAATATATAAATGAAAAACAAAATGCATTGTGAGTGCACCTGTAAGAAGGATCTTTCTCCCTGCTCTCTGACCCCCTGTATCGCTCTTCAGGCGGGGCTCTAGCTTCATGCTCTCGAGGTGGACCGGGACGCAGTTCGCGGCTATCGCCCCTCATCTCTCGACTGGTCTCACGGTGGTCTCGAGAATCTCGCCCATGCACCGGAGACCGGGAACGGGGACGGGGCTCTCGACTGTCCCCGTAAGAGCTGGCTGGCCTGAACAGACAAAATACACTCAGTCAACATGTGCCAACTAAACACTTTACTCCCAAAACTAACTAACCAACTGAGACAGAATTTTATCATGAAGTACTTAAAAGACATTATGTTAGTGGAATGGTAAAAACAAAGAACACTGTAAGCAAATGTAAAACAAATTACTTTTACCAGAAAATCTCATTCGATTAAGCGCTTTCAGAGTCAGTTGACACAGACCACAGACATAAGAGGGTGGTGCTGAAAATTAATCCTACCGGTCGCAAAATTCACGTCATTTCCCTTATAAAAACGTACCTTTCCAAATACAGCGCTCCAAAAATGAATGTTGTGGGAAAGATGTCAAACACTGTTTTAACCTTGAAAACCAGGGTCCATCATTTAGTTTCCAAAAGTCAAATTTCAGAAAAATGAACAGCAGGTTTTAGGATAAAAATGCACTTTTATTAAATTGTCTTTTTTTGTTGTTGTTTGGGTTTTTTTTAAGCAACGTAAGTTTTTAATTTTAAAGCTGCTTTAAAATACACCAACGAAACGAACCGCACTGTTCCACGACCGCAAAATAATTAGTCTCAAGTTCTTTTAAAACTGAGGTGGTGATGATGAATGGACTGGAAGGAAAAACACCAACCTCCAAAAATAAATAAAACATCCAACAATTGAATGATCTGCATAAATTAGTTTTAAATGTTTCCATCCTACTTGAGTTGAGCACATGAAATAATTAGGTTTTTGGGAAGGTTTTAATGCTAAGTGAGTGTTAATTGGAGGTGTCGTACAAGACTCCAGCAGCGAATGTCAGTGGACGATGTCGAAAACCGTGCATAGTAAGTGAACAGAATGAGTAACACACCGTTTAGACAAAGACACACCAAGGGAAACGTACTCAAATTACCCTTTCAACTTTATTTCAGTTAATTCTGACACATCTAAAAGTGAGGAAGAAAAAAAAAATAGAACAAACTAAAAACCGAAGAGCCACGAGAAATATAGATTGAACCGTTTTCGCGCGCTCAACGATATTGATGTTTTAGAACTTTCGATGAATTCCATTGTGGAGGGAAAAACGTTTACCAAAACTCTCGATAGAGGTCGTCTTCATTAGCAAAAATCCCAGCGATACTTTACCTGCGTGGAGGGCTTGACCTGGATTTATTCTGTCGTCTCTCCGCTGCCATATTTACATCTGCAAATAAACCAATCCAAACGTTCAATATGACAAAAGACGGAAATATTTCAGAGCCAAACGAGTTGGTTTTTTTTCTCTCTCTTTTACTGAGATGACAAACATTTAACATTCTGTTAGTTGTGTCTAAATTCTAAGCATTTCCAAAATTTCAATAGCAGTTGAAAATTAAGTAGTACAATGTTGGGGAAAAAGCAGCAAAGGATCTTGTGAACCTGTGCATCATGTGTACATCAGTATTTGAGATTCCCAGCTGTAAACACTTATTAAACACCTCTCGAATTAGACCGTCTAGACAACTAACTGGCACTTTGCAGAAATAATAATAGCCCATGGATCTCTTTAAAAAACAAAAAAAGTAAGTACAAATTAAATTAAAGCATTACCCATTCAAGAAATGGATTCAAAATTACAACCCTATTGTGTGTTTTTTAATTACAGTCAGGAAGATTATAACTTTAGTCAAGAAGAACAAGTCCAGTGAAATGGGAAAACATGAGACTTGAATGTTAATTCATTTCTTTAAGTCAAAGGTTAACAATATGTAACCTATCTGTAAAACATTCCATTAGATTTATAGCTTTTATTAATAAGTTTACATATACAAAAACTCATAGTACAAGGAGTAGAGAAAAAAAACTAATGTGCAATTTGCATCTTTAAGTTAAATTTTGTCTTTATTACATTCACCACATTGTGGTTATTACAGTAAAATTACAGTCATACAATTAACTGGCCCTATGTTTTATTTCTCTTAAGCTAAAATTTAAAACTCGATGTAATGACTTTCTAAATCATTCCAGTGTTTAATACCAAATCAGACCTTACCTAGTTTATAACCTCTATAAATTCGACCGTTATGTCCGGCTTTAGCGGCCTCGGCATCCTCCACTCGCTCAAACTGCACAAATCCGTACCCACGAAACAGGGACAAAGCTGGAAAAGGGAACAATCATTTTCGTTTTACGCAAAAAAGGCGTTTACCGGTGGATTTTTGGCCTAAGCTTCCCTTGCTTTCTGCAAATCGAAACCAAAGTCTAAAGAACTTGTAGCGAACACTACAAAATAAGACTTTCCGAAACGTCTAAATAAGTCTTTGACGCTACTAACCCTGTATTTTCCCATATGGCCTGAACAGATCCTCCATGTCCTTCTTCGCCATGTGTGCCGTGGGCAAATTTCCAACAAAAATCCGTCGCTCCAGGTCACGAGGGTCATTGCTGTTGGTGGTGTACGAGGGTGGCGTATTACTCCGGCTTCTTCTGTGCGACATGCCTCTACGAGCTTTAGGTTCAACGGCCCGTTTTCAAGGAACGCTTGCAGGTGATTTTAGTTACAAGACTATTCGATTAGCTATATTTCCCCAAGGTCTTGAAATTGACGATGCATCGACATGTAAGAAAAAAGAGATTCCAAAGGTAAAATGATTGGGCATTGTAAGAAAACACAGCAGAAGTCTTTAAAAGTCAACATGAAATCAAAATCATCCAGGCTTACTTTTCTTTAAACACACCTTGACATCTTGATGCAGATTGATTTGATCATTATTCATTTTCTTATTGAATACCCCGTTTCATTCTAAAATACTGCGCCAATGTTGTTTCACGTTGACTTTAAAAACTTGAAACTTGAAAAAGTTCACAACAAGTAGAATTTCTAAGTGCAGCTGAATTCACATGCTGTGTTTCACTGCCTGATCGAGTGACACATGAACACTTTACGGTCATTTATACCAAATAAAATGTTGGAAAAAAAAAAAGTAACTTTTTTGGCTTAGTGAGGCCTTGATCGCAGGAGTCCTTGGATTTTGCAGCTGCACTTCAAGTCAGTAACATTCTCATTTAAAGATGCTCCTCAGATTTTTGAAATGAAACACATTTCTCAAGAATTTTATGAGACGAAAGGAAAACCTGTTGAAAGAACTGACCACAAACGGGTTTCCATGGACCACGTAACGGAAAATACGAGAGCTTCCCGTTGAAGATAACATCAAATCTTGAATCCACCTAAAAGAGTAATTAAATTCATGGGGATAAACATAAAATGCTCCCCGAAAATTTCTTGCAGGTTGTCCAAAGTTTCAAAATTCGCTAACGTTGGTGTCCACAACATAGAGGCGACGCTTGAAGAAAACATTGGCCAAAAACATTGGCCATCATCAAATATTTGCTCTACAATAAAGCACTGAATTGACCAAATCTTATTTTCCATTGCAACGCACATCGAAAGGAATCGTCACGCAGTTTCTTGGACACCGAAAGCTCACAGATGCTGTAGTCTTTGTGGTCCACTTCGGCATTCTGGTGAAATTTTGGTAAGCTGCGAAACATGATGACCCTGTGTTTCCAAACCTGCTCAACACCTTACCAGACGAATGTTGGTCGTTCCACCTTAAATGATTTTTCACTTTTTCGGATGACTCTACCTCAAGAATATCAACTGTCTGAAAAAGCCAACAACGGAGAGTGAAAAACCATGTAATTCACATAATAAATGTGACCCTGGACCACAAAACCAGTCTTAAGTCGCTGGGGTATATTTGTAGCACTAGCCAAAACTACATTGTGTGGGTCAAAATTATTGATTTTTCTTTTATGCCAAAAATCATTAGGAAATTAAGTACAGATCATGTTCCATGAAGACATATTGTAAAATTCCTACTGTAAATATATGAAAAATTAAGTTTTGATTAGTAATATACATTGTTAAGAACTTTATTTGGACAGCTTTAAAGGTGATTTTCTCAATATTTTGATTTTTCTGCACCCTCAGATTCCAGATTTTCAAATAGTTGTATCTCGACCAAATATTGTCCTATCCTAACAACTATACATCAATGAAAAGCTTACTTATCCAGCTTTCAGATGATGTATAAATCTCAATTTTGAAAAATTTACCCTTATGACTGGTTTTGTGATCCAGGGTCACGTATTATCAGATTACAAGATATACTATGTACTATACTCTTAAAATTAGAGACAGTAAGTTAAAAAAAGGGTGAGTTCAATTGTTTTAAAACTTAATACTAAAGTCAATCCAATTAAAGTTAGTGCAGTTTATTTATCTTAGTGTTAGAATGATGTTTTGATGAACAGGTGTTAGGCACAAATAAAATAAATATACATTTAACTATGGGCTTAACACATAAAATTAAATTTCTTATAATTCATAATTTTGACTCTCTATTACTTATTTGAATATATTAAGTATATAGAAGTATAGGTTAAAAACACACCTGTTCCTACTGTCTCACACTGTTCAAAAATTCTGAACAATTTACTGCTACTGTAGAATTTTGGGTGAGTTTTTTAATACTTTGTTTCAGTATCAGCCTCCATTGTCATATTTCCAGTGCTTTTTCTATTATTCAAAAGGTAGAGACAATGAAAACGGGCAAGAAGTGAAAGTAAACAGCATGGATCCTCGACAGCGCCACAACAACTCTTCAGCCATTTTGTGACAAGTGTCGTGACGTCACGCGAAATCAAACCGTGTAAAAGAAAGCGCAAATGTCACTGCAAACGACAGAGACCGCGTATTCCTGTGAAAATAGATGCATATCGTGCAAATCCCGTTCGTTTATTAGCTGTAGGGACAACCGCGCATACTTCGTCAAGCATGGGATTCGATCAGACGCCATGTTGCTCCATAAATCCGCACAGTAGATGCTCCGCTGCTTTGAATTCGTTCGTACGAGTTTCTTTTTCAATCGAGTGCGTTCGTGTTCAAGTTGAACGATTCAAATATTGTGTTCTTGCTACCAAAACAACATTTACGGCTTTCAACAATCAAAAAGAACAATCGATGCTTCGACTAACAGGGAAGCTAACAAGCTAGCTTACATTTATAACAATGAATGCAGTTGGAGCTCCAGAATTTTCGATTCCTGAGAAGAGTTTTGTCAGATTATGGAAGCAAACCCTTACCGTTACCATGGGAACCTGGAAACTATCCGGCGATTTTCTCGCGGCGTCTGGTTTGTGCGAACAATTGAAATGAAAGTCCCGTTGCAAAACTGCCGCAACCTTGCGGGGATCCTGTGCGGAACTGCGAGTTGCTTAGAGACGGTGTTGTGGCGCTGTTTTCAAAATAAAAGCACCAGTGCTAAAGTTCCTTTATATAAAAAAAAGTCCTTAATTTCCGTTCAGACAGACTTGAAAATACACAAATAAAAAAATAATACATTTAGAAGAACAAGATATCTTGAACGCTATAAGTTAGAAGTTTAACAATTCTAAATCAATTCATCAATCACAAAATACACACCAAAAAAGTATTTTCCAATGCATTTCCAGTACTGGCTTCGATGTGAATATGAAAATAGAAATCAAGTCGAGTCAAGTCACGTCGAGCTTTATTGTCATTCTGCTACATGTGTGGACATATAATAGAACGAGATGTCGTGTCTCACAGGACCAGGATGCTACATACTAGTTAATAACATCATATAAACATACAACAGTACACGAACTAGATGAGTAAAGTTTGAGAACAAACTTTAAGTTGGCTTGAGAAAGCCTAGCCTAAGGGTTTGAAGCAGTTGTAAAAGTATGAAAGCATCTAGCATGATTTAACATTTAGCATGTTGTTAGCATAATTAGCAAATTACTAGAATGTTGTTAGCATGATTAGCAAGTTACTAGCATGTTTCTAGCCTGATTAGCATGTTGATAACATGTTTCGCACATGATTAGCATGTTACTAGCATGTTTCTAAGATGGCTAACATGTTACTAGCTTGTTGTTAACATGTTTTTAGCATGATTAGCTTATTACTAGCATGTTGTTAACATGATTGGCATGTTGGTAGCATGATTAGCATGTTGCTAGCATGATTAGCAAGTTACTAGCATGTTGCTAGGATGTTGCTAACATGTTTCTAACATGGTTAGCATGTTGCTAGCACGATTAGCATTATATTAGCATGTTGTTAGCATGTTTCTAACATGGTTAGCATGCTGCTAGCATGTTTAGCAAGTTACTAGCATGTTGCTAGCATGATTACCATGTTACTAGCATGTTGTTGACATGTTTCTAGTATGATTAGCATGTAACTAGCACGTTGCTAGCATGATTACCAAGTTACTAGCATTTTGTTAGCATGATTACCATGTTACTAGCATGTTGCTAACATGATTAGCATGTTGCTAGCATGTTTCTAACATGATTAGCATGTTGCTAGCACGATTAGCATGTTACTAACATGCTTTTAACATGATTAGCATGTTGCTAACACGATTAGCATGTGCTAACATGATTAGCATGTTACTAGCATGTTGCTAGCATGATTTAGATAGCTAGATAGATTAGAAATATTAGAAATATTAGAGTCTAAATTGATTAGAAATAGTACACAAAAGGGAAGCCTGGTTGAGCCTCAAAGGATTCTGGGAGTTTAGATTTGAATTTTGTCAGTTGGAGTTTGAAGAGTGTTGCTCATTTGAACAATCCGTCAATGTAAGTCTATGGGACTTTTAGTGGTTTTGAAAGTCTGGTTTATGAAAACTGTAAGCCGGATCACTTAGAAAAGATACAGCACACTGAGTCAGACCAGTCTGAAGGTCTGGGCCAAATTTTGGTGGTTCTAGCTTGAAAGCTCTAGGAGGAGACAGATACCGAAATTTGGCTCAGAAGAAGAATAATAATAATATTCTTAAATAGTAGATCAGTAAGTTGGCTTTCTCAAGCCAACTTAATAAGAAAAGCAATTACAGATTTATACAACGGTTAACCATTTGACTATACATATACTATAAATACTATATAATAAATAGTTGACTAGACATACAAGACTGAGACAACAAAAACTTTACATAAGTGCTGTACATGACGTTTTACAAAAGAGACATTTGTACATGAAATTGTGCAAAAGAGCTTTTGAGGGAAGCAGCGCATAGTGCAATGCACAAATAAACATATATAATCCCATTGAGTCTTTGTAGCAGCAAGTGTTTATAAAAAGTGTCTAATGTATGTAGGTGTGTTACTACAAGTGGTTTGTATAGCCCACTCACCTGTGTGTAACACACTCAGAATAATTCTTTATTTGTACACTACTAGTCAAAAGTTTTTGAACAGTAAGATTTGTCATGTTCTTTTTCTTTAAAGAAGTCTCTTCTGCTCACCAACGTGATTTTAAAATAAAATTTATTTCTGTGATCAAAGCTACATTTTCAGCATCATTACTCCAGTCACTTGATCCTTCAGAAATCATTCTAACATGTTGATTTATTAAGTTGGCTTGAGAAAGCCAACTTACTGATCTACTATTTAAGATTATTATTATTATTCTTCTTCTGAGCCAAATTTCGGTTTCTACTTCCTCCTAGAGCTTTCAAGGTAGAACCACCAAACTCGGCCCAGACCTTCAGACTGGTCTGACTCGGTGTGCTGTATCTTTTCTAACTGATCCGGCTTACGGTTTTCATAAACCAGACTATCAAAACCACCAAAAATCCCATAGACTTACATTGACGGAATGTTCAAATGAGCAACACTCTTCAAACTCCAACTGACAAAATTCAAATCTAAACTCCCAGAATCCTTTGAGGCTCAATCAAGCTTCCCTTCTATGTACTATTTTTAATCCATTTAGACTCATTTAAGCTTCCACTCTAATATTTGTAATATTTCTAATCTATCTAGCTAAGTCATACTAGCAACATGCTAGTAATTTGCTAATCATGCTAACAACATGCTAGTAACATGCTAATCATGTTAGAAACATGCTAATAAAATTCTAGTAACATGCTAATCATGCTAACAACATGCTAATAACTTGCTAATCATGATAGAAACATGCTAGCAACGTGCTAGTAACATGCTAATCATGCTAACAACATGCTAATCATGTTAGAAACATGCTAACAACATGCTAATCAGCTTGAAGCATGCTAGTAACTTGCTAGCCATGTTAGCAACATGCTAATCATGCTAACAAAATGCTAACAACGTGCTAGTAACATGCTAATCATGTTAACAACGTGCTAGTAACTTGGTAATCATGCTAGCAACATGCTAGTTACATGTTAATCATACTAGAAACATGCTAACAACATGCTAGTAACATGCTAACCATGCTAGCAACGTGCTAGTTACATGCTAATCATACTAGAAACATGCTAACAACATGTTAGTAACTTGTTAATCATGTTAGAAACATGCTATTAACAACATGCTAGTTACATGTTAATCATACTAGAAACATGCTAACAACATGCTAGTAACATGCTAACCATGCTAGCAACGTGCTAGTTACATGCTAATCATACTAGAATCATGCTAACATCATGCTGATAACTTGTTAATCATGCCAGAAACATGCTAGCGACATGCTAATCATGCTAGATATATGCTATCAACTTTGCTAATCATGCTAGAAACATGTTAACAACAAGCTAGTAACATGTTAGCCATGTTAGAAACATGCTAGTAACATGCTAATCATGTGCGAAACATGCTATCAACATGCTAATCAGGCTAATCATGCTAACAACATTCTAGTAACTTGCAAATTATGATAACAACATGCTAATCAGCCTATAAAAATACAAGCAATAAGCTAATCATGCTAAAACATGTTAACAATATGTTAAATCATGTAAGCAATGTGTTAAATCATGCTAGCTGCTTCCATACTATTACAACTGCTTCAAACTTTCAGGCTAGGTTTTCTCAAGCCAACTTAAAGTTTGTTCTCAAACTTTACTCATCTAGTTTTATTTTATTTTTTCAGCATTCTTTGATGAATAGAAAGATCCAAAGATCAGCATTTATCTAAAACAAAAAGCTTTTGTAACATTATACACTATATCATTGAAAAGCTTGGAGTCAGTTTTTTTTAATTAATATTTTTTTTTTTACCAAAGACGCTATAAGTTGCTCAAAAGTGATGATGATGATGATGATGATGACATTTATAATGTTCCAAATATTTCTGTTTCAGATAAATGCTGTTCATCTGAACTTTTGATTCATCAAAGAAACCTGAAAAAAATCTACTCAGCTGTTTTCAACATAATAAAAATGTTTTTGAGCAGCAAATCAGCACATTAGAATGATTTCTGAAGGCTCATGTGACACTGAAGACTGGAGTAAAGGTGTGATCACGCCATATCAACTTGTAAACTTGTAAGCACTTAAAAAAAATTATTACTCCTCTAAAAAAGGGGGAAAGATACATGTATAGATACTGCAGTGTACTATAATATAAAAACATATGTAAGTGTTCATACTTTTACAAACAAAACAGTAAGTAATGAATTTAAACAGACACGCTTTCTGTGTTCTGCAATATTTAGCAGTAGCACAAGTGTAATGTAATGTAATTTAATTTAATGTAATGTAATGTGTTTTACAGCTTTTAGTGACATAACATTCTTTCAGGCAGGTTCATTTTGTTGACTGTCGCAAAATCCCCAGTCAGAGGACTTGTTGAACATCACGTGTTGTCATCTCGTAATTACGGTAATTACGATATTGTGAAGGCAGCATAATGATGCTAAAAATTCAGCTTTAAAATCACAGGAATAGAAACCTCTTTTTTCTGTGGTACTTAAAGAATTAGATATTTATAGAAATACTATTAAGGAGAGTACAAACAAAAAAGCTATAAAAACTCTGTGCTTGTTTGATTCATTTAAGTTATGATTTAGAAAGGCCTGTCATTTTCTTTTCTTTCTTTTTTTTTTTTTTTTTTTTTGTTCTTGTATTTATTTTTTAATTTATTTTATTTGTTGGTTATTTTTATTATTGTGTAGTTTATGTACTTATGTTCATAATACATGTAAGTACTTGTTATATTTTTTGTGTACACCCTTGGCACTTTTGTACATGTTGTTCAAGCATTAATAAAAAAAAAAAAAAAAAATGACAACGCTTTGAGAAGAAAAAAAAATCACAGGAATAAAAGACATTTTAAATTATATTCAAATAGAAAACGGTTGTTTTTCAGAATTGTACATTTTTTCCTGTACGGATCAATCAAATGCAGACTCGGTTTATCAGAAGAGACTTTTTAAAATAAATAAATAAAATTCACTATTTTTGACTGGTGGTGTATTTTACACTACATTTCCAGTATTGGATTCAATGTGAAAATGAAAATAGAAATAATTCTTTTTTTTTTTTTTTTTTTGTAAGTTGTTTTGTTTGTTTTTAGAATATTTGGCAGCTTAAATGTCGTGCACTTTTATTTTGACACAGAGTACGAAAACCATCATGTGACTTCATCACGGGAAAGTTGAAGTCACATGAATTTCGGGGTCTACTTAAGCAGTTTTCTAGCCGGTTAACATTGTTGCTCCAACACCTGGAAAGGTAAGACTAATAAAATAACACTGTAAGCAATTTTTTATCTTTCGTTTGCTGAATGATATTAGTCTGTACCTCAGATTTACACCGTCACTGAAGGTTGAATAGTTTATTTCCTGGTTAGTGCTCTGAGTTAGATGAAAGGTTATATAGTTTTCCCTTTGGATTTTGCTCTTTTAAAATGATTATTATAACTGATGAGTTTTCTTTTACTATAAAAGGTTCAGTCAGTAACTGTGATGTTTTCCTGTGTTTCAGATGCATCTTGTGCTGGTGTGTTTGCTGCTGGGGGTGTTGGAGGTTTCTGGAGCTCCAGATGCAGATGAAGTCAAATATCTGCCTGGACTTTCAAAACAGCCCAGTTTCAAGCATTATTCTGGATACTTCAAGGTGGCAAATAACAAGCACCTTCACTACTGGTAAGATGGACTGTCTGATATTTTCGCTTAGTGAAATGACTCTAAAAATAGCTTTCAAAAATTCCCATATGTAAATGTCCAACATGAATGTGTTTTGTTCCTGTTGTTCCTCAGGTTTGTTCAGTCTCAGAAAGATCCGGCCAGCAGTCCGGTTGTTCTGTGGCTTAACGGAGGACCGGGATGCAGCTCCTTAGATGGTTTGCTCACAGAACATGGACCTTTCCTGGTGAGAGTTCAGAACGCTTCTTTATATAACTGTTCACAATTAACTTTAGCTATATATTTAAAAACATAAATGCATTAAATAATGCACATTATTCATTCTCTGGTTATTCACAGATCCAAGATGACGGTGCAACTCTAGAATATAATCCTTACTCTTGGAACAAGGTGTGGATTATGTCTTCCTTTTTTTTTTTTTTTTTTAGTCATTATTATTGTTTTTGGTTAAATATTATTTCAGCGTTCCCATATGTGTTATTGCTGTCGTTTGAAATGAGGAAGTCATATGGTCAGTTTTTATCTCAAGCAGCAGTTTCAGTGACTGGACTATGACACTCCCCTCAGCGAGTCACATGCTTTTATGCGCTTTAATTTTGAGCGATAGCAATTTTATTGTACTAAACTTAAGCCCTTTTTCTCAGATTGCAAATGTCTTATACCTGGAGTCACCAGCAGGTGTCGGCTTCTCCTACTCTGATGACAAGAAGTACACAACCAATGACACAGAGGTATGAACTTAATATTATAATAACTTAGTACTTAAAAAAAACATTATAATTTCTGCTATGTAGGTGTATCATAAGATGCGCAAATGCATGGATTGTACAGATTCTTTATATAGAATAATGCATTGTGTAGCACAAATACTAGTAGCACTGTATATAATCAAAAAACAAAATGTTAACCATATTATCACTGACTTTCCAGGTGGCCACAAACAACTACTTGGCCTTGAAAGAATTTTTCAGGTTGTTTCCTGAGTTCAGCAAGAATGAGTTTTTCCTGACTGGCGAGAGTTACGGAGGCATTTACATTCCCACGCTGGCTGAAATTGTCATGGAGGACAGCAGCATCAATTTACAGGTAGAAATTTTGACTGTATTGCCTATAAACAACACAGGATGTTGTTTCTGTGTATTCTGTCTTGATCCGTGCAATTCTATATGGTGTGTGTGTGTATTTGTCTTGTAGGGTATCGCAGTTGGAAATGGCCTGTCCAGTTATGAGCTAAATGACAATTCACTTGTCTATTTTGCATACTATCATGGACTTCTTGGGACTAGGTATAGTATTTTTTTCACTATGACTTTTGCGTGTGATTTTTATATGTGAAGGCAAGTGTAACTGTTATTTATGGTTATTGTGGTGCGTTCTGTACAGGGAAGCGGTATGAATTGTAAATATGTGATCCTGGACCACAAAACCAGTCATAGGAGTCCATTTTTTTTTTTTTTTTTTTTTTTTTTTTTTTTTCTGTATACAGTTGAGATGTATACATCATCTGAACACTGAATAAATAAGCTTTCCGCTGATGTATGGTTTGTTAGGATAGGACCGTATTTGGCTGGGATAAAACTATTTGAAAATCTGGAATCTGAGGTTTTTTAAATTAAAATATTGGGAAATTCCCATTTTAAAGTTGTCCAAGTGAAGTTCTTCGCAATGCATATTGCTAATGAGAAATTAAGTTTTGAGATATATACGATAGGAAATGTACAAAATATCTTCATATATCAATATCAATCTTCAAATATCAAATAACATGATCTTTACATAATATCCTGATGATTTTTGGCATAAAAGAAAAATCTATTATTTTGACCCATACAATGTATTTTTGGCAGTTGCTACAAATACACCCTTGCTACTTAATCAGAATCAGAATTAGCTTTATTCGCCAAGTGTGCGCAAACACACAAGGAATTTGTTGGGGTTTTTTTTTTTTTTTTTTTTTTTTTTTTTTTTTTAAGGTGCTCCTGGTACATGCATACATACAACATTTAAATAAAATAAAAACTTAAAAATAAATAATAATGTATGAATCTGGAACAGATGATTTATGTACAGATTTGTGCATTATCTTCTCTATATACAGCTATATAAATAAGAGATGTGCATGAGTATTTACATAATAATACTACAGAAAGAGACAATAATTAGAAATGGAGAAAGAAATACAGAAATGAATTGTAGAACCCAGGTAATGTTCATGTTTATCTGTTTAAGCTGGAGATGGCATTTGGGAAAAAGCTGTTTTTATGTCTAGATGTTTTAGTGCTCAGGCATCTGTAGCATCTGCCTAAAGGGGAGAAGTGCAAACAGGTTGTGTCCGGGGTGAGAAGGGTCTTGGATGATGTTTCCTGCCCGTTTCTTCACTCTGGAGATGTATAAGTCCTGAAGGTTGGG